>NC_034197.2:46342747-46446771 GCF_002021735.2 Oncorhynchus kisutch | reverse complement strand
GGTAGATGTTATAGTGGGGTAGAGGTTATAGTGGGGTAGAGGTTATAGTGAGGTAGAGGTATAGTGGGGTAGAGGTAGAGGTTATAGTGGGGTAGAGGTAGAGGTTTATAGTTAGGGTAGAGGTTAAGTGAGGTAGAGGTTATAGTGGGTAGAGGTTAGAGGTTATAGTGGGGTAGAGGTAGAGGTTATAGTGAGGTAGAGGTAGAGTTATAGTGGGGTAGAGGTAGAGGTTATAGTGGGGTAGAGGTTATAGTGGGGTAGAGGTTATAGTGGGGTAGAGGTTTTATAGTGGGTAGAGTTATAGTGGGGTAGAGGTTATAGTGGGGTAGAGGTTATAGTGGGGTAGAGGTAGAGGTTATAGTGAGGTAGAGGTTATAGTGGGGTAGAGGTTATAGTGGGGTAGAGGTTATAGTGGGGTAGAGGTTATAGTGAGGTAGAGGTTATAGTGGGGTAGAGGTTATAGTGGGGTAGAGGTAGAGGTTATAGTGAGGTAGAGGTTATAGTGGGGTAGAGGTAGAGGTTATAGTGGGGTAGAGGTTATAGTGGGTGGGAGGTTATAGTGGGGTAGAGAGGTTATAGTGGGGTAGAGGTTATAGTGGGGTAGAGGTTATAGTGGGGTAGAGGTTATAGTGGGGTAGAGGTTATAGTGAGGTAGAGGTTATAGTGGGGTAGAGGTAGAGGTTATAGTGGGGTAGAGGTTATAGTGAGGTAGAGGTTATAGTGGGTAGAGGTAGAGTTATAGTGGGGTAGAGGTAGAGGTTATAGTGGGGTAGAGGTAGAGGTTATCGTGGGTAGAGGTTATAGTGGGTAGAGGTTATAGTGGGTAAGAGGTCTGGTGGGGTAGATGTTATAGTGGGTAGAGTTTATATGTGGGTAGAGGTATAGTGAGGTAGAGGTTATAGTGGGGTAGAGGTAGAGGTTATAGTGGGTAGAGGTAGAGGTTATAGTGGGGTAGAGGTTATAGTGAGGTAGAGGTTATAGTGGGGTAGAGGTAGATGTTATAGTGGGGTAGAGGTAGAGGTTATAGTGGGTAGAGGTAGAGGTTATAGTGGGTAGAGGTAGAGGTTATAGTGAGGTAGAGGTAGAGGTTATAGTGGGGTAGAGGTAGAGGTTATAGTGGAGGTAGAGGTAGAGGTTATAGTGGGGTAGAGGTAGAGGTTATAGTGGGGTAGAGTAGAGGTTATAGTGGGGTAGAGGTAGAGGTTATAGTGGGGTAGAGGTTATAGTGGGGTAGAGGTAGAGGTTATAGTGGGGTAGAGGTAGAGGTTATAGTGAGGTAGAGGTTATAGTGGGGTAGAGGTAGAGGTTGTAGTGGGTTAGAGGTTATAGTGGGGTAGAGGTAGAGGTTATAGTGGGGTAGAGGTAGAGGTTATAGTGGGGTAGAGGTAGAGGTTAGTGGGGTTAGAGGTTATAGTGGGTAGAGGTTATAGTGGGTAGAGGTAGAGGTTATAGTGGGTAGAGGTAGAGGTTATAGTGGGGTAGAGGTAGAGGTTATAGTGGGGTAGAGGTAGAGGTTATAGTGGGGTAGAGGTTTATAGTGGGGTAGAGGTAGAGGTTATAGTGGGGTAGAGGTAGAGGTTATAGTGGGGTAGAGGTTATAGTGGGGTAGAGGTTATAGTGAGGTAGAGGTTATAGTGGGGTAGAGGTAGAGGTTATAGTGGGGTAGAGGTAGAGGTTATAGTGGGGTAGAGATAGAGGTAATAGTGGGGTAGAGGTTATAGTGGGTTAGAGGTTATAGTGAGGTAGAGGTTATAGTGGGGTAGAGGTAGAGGTTATAGTGGGGTAGAGGTAGAGGTTATAGTGGGGTAGAGGTAGAGGTTATAGTGAGGTAGAGGTTATAGTGGGTAGAGGTTATAGTGGGGTAGAGTTATAGTGGGGTAGAGGTTATAGTGAGGTAGAGGTTATAGTGGGGTAGAGGTTATAGTGGGTAGAGGTAGAGGTTATAGTGAGGTAGAGGTTATAGTGGGGTAGAGGTAGAGGTTATAGTGGGTAGAGGTTATAGTGGGGTAGAGGTATAGTGGGTAGAGGTTTATAGTGGGGTAGAGGTAGAGGTTATAGTGGGGTTAGAGGTAGAGGTTATAGTGGGGTAGAGGTAGAGGTTATAGTGGGGTAGAGGTTAGTGGGGTAGAGGTAGAGGTTATAGTGGGGTAGAGGTAGAGGTATAGTGGGGTAGAGGTTATAGTGGGGTAGAGGTTTATAGTGAGGGTAGAGGTTATAGTGGGGTAGAGGTAGAGGTTATAGTGGTAGAGGTAGAGGTTATAGTGGGGTAGAGAGGTAGAGGTATAGTGGGGTAGAGTTATAGGGAGAGGTTATAGTGAGGTAGAGGTTATAGTGGGGTAGAGGTAGAGGTTATAGTGGGTAGAGGTAGAGGTTATAGTGGGGTAGAGGAGAGGTTATAGTGAGGTAGAGGTTATAGTGGGGTAGAGGTTATAGTGGGGTAGAGGTTTATAGTGGGGTAGAGGTTATAGTGAGGTAGAGGTTATAGTGGGTAGAGGTTATAGTGGGGTAGAGGTAGAGGTTATAGTGAGGTAGAGGTTATAGTGGGGTAGAGGTAGAGGTTATAGTGGGGTAGAGGTTATAGTGGGGTAGAGGTTATAGTGGGGTAGAGGTTATAGTGAGGTAGAGGTTATAGTGAGATAGAGGTTATAGTGGGGTAGAGGTAGAGGTTATAGTGGGGTAGAGGTTATAGTGAGGTAGAGGTTATAGTGGGGTAGAGGTAGAGGTTATAGTGGGTAGAGGTAGAGGTTATAGTGGGTAGAGTAGAGGTTATAGTGGGGTAGAGGTTATAGTGGGGTAGATGTTATAGTGGGTAGAGGTTATAGTGGGGTAAGAGGGTATAGTGAGGTAGAGGTTATAGTGGGGTAGAGGTAGAGGTTATAGTGGGGTAGAGGTAGAGGTTATAGTGGGGTAGAGGTTATAGTGGGGTAGAGGTTATAGTGGGTAGAGGTAGAGGTATAGTGGGGTAGAGGTAGAGGTTATAGTGGGGTAGAGGTAGAGGTTATAGTGGGGTAGAGGTAGAGGTTATAGTGGGTAGAGGTAGAGGTTATAGTGAGGTAGAGGTAGAGGTTATAGTGGGGTAGAGGTAGAGGTTATAGTGGGGTAGAGGTAGAGGTTATAGTGGGGTAGAGGTAGAGGTTATAGTGAGGTAGAGGTTATAGTGGGGTAGAGGTTATAGTGGGGTAGAGGTTATAGTGGGGTAGAGGTTATAGTGAGGTAGAGGTTATAGTGGGGTAGAGGTTATAGTGGGGTAGAGGTAGAGGTTATAGTGAGGTAGAGGTTATAGTGGGGTAGAGGTAGAGGTTATAGTGGGGATAGAGGTTATAGTGGGGTAGAGGTTATAGTGGGGTAGAGGTATAGTGAGGTAGAGGTTATAGTGAGATAGAGGTTATAGTGGGGTAGAGGTAGAGGTTATAGTGGGGTAGAGGTTATAGTGAGGTAGAGGTTATAGTGGGGTAGAGGTAGAGGTTATAGTGGGGTAGAGGTAGAGGTTATAGTGGGGTAGAGGTAGAGGTTATAGTGGGGTAGAGGTTATAGTGGGGTAGAGGTTATAGTGGGGTAGAGGTTATAGTGGGGTAGAGGTTATAGTGAGGTAGAGGTTATAGTGGGGTAGAGGTAGAGGTTATAGTGGGGTAGAGGTAGAGGTTATAGTGGGTTAGAGGTTATAGTGAGGTAGAGGTTATAGTGGGGTAGAGGTAGAGGTTATAGTGGGGTAGAGGTAGAGGTTATAGTGAGGTAGAGGTACAGGTTATAGTGGGGTAGAGGTAGAGGTTATAGTGGGGTAGAGGTAGAGGTTATAGTGAGGTAGAGGTAGAGGTTATAGTGGGGTAGAGGTAGAGGTTATAGTGGGGTAGAGGTAGAGGTTATAGTGGGGTAGAGGTAGAGGTTATAGTGGGGTAGAGGTTATAGTGGGGTAGAGGTAGAGGTTATAGTGAGGTAGAGGTTATAGTGGGGTAGAGGTAGAGGTTATAGTGGGGTAGAGGTAGAGGTTATAGTGGGGTAGAGGTAGAGGTAATAGTGGGGTAGAGGTTATAGTGGGGTGGAGGTTATAGTGAGGTAGAGGTTATAGTGGGGTAGAGGTAGAGGTTATAGTGAGGTAGAGGTAGAGGTTATAGTGAGGTAGAGGTTATAGTGGGGTAGAGGTTATAGTGGGGAAGAGGTAGAGGTAGAGTTTATAGTGAGGTAGAGGTTATAGTGGGGTAGAGGTAGGGTTATAGTGGGGTAGAGGTAGAGGTTATAGTGAGGTAGAGGTTATAGTGGGGTAGAGGTTATAGTGGGGTAGAGGTTATAGTGGGGTAGAGGTTATAGTGAGGTAGAGGTTATAGTGGGGTAGAGGTTATAGTGGGGTAGAGGTAGAGGTTATAGTGAGGTAGAGGTTTTGTGGGGTAGAGGTAGAGGTTATAGTGGGGTGGAGGTTATAGTGGGGTAGAGGTTATAGTGGGGTAGAGGTTATAGTGGGGTAGAGGTTATAGTGGGGTAGAGGTTATAGTGAGGTAGAGGTTATAGTGAGGTAGAGGTTATAGTGGGGTAGAGGTAGAGGTTATAGTGGGGTAGAGGTTATAGTGAGGTAGAGGTTATAGTGGGGTAGAGGTAGAGGTTATAGTGGGGTAGAGGTAGAGGTTATCGTGGGGTAGAGGTTATAGTGGGGTAGAGGTTATAGTGGGGTAGAGGTTCTGGTGGGTAGAGGTTATAGTGGGGTAGATGTTATAGTGGGTAGAGGTTATAGTGAGGTAGAGGTTATAGTGGGGTAGAGGTAGAGGTTATAGTGGGGTAGAGGTAGAGGTTATAGTGGGGTAGAGGTTATAGTGAGGTAGAGGTAGAGGTTATAGTGGGGTAGAGGTTATAGTGAGGTAGAGGTTATAGTGGGGTAGAGGTAGAGGTAATAGTGGGGTAGAGGTAGAGGTTATAGTGAGGTAGAGGTAGAGGTTATAGTGAGGTAGAGGTTATAGTGAGGTAGAGGTTATAGTGGGGTAGAGGTAGAGGTTATAGTGGGGTAGAGGTTATAGTGAGGTAGAGGTTATAGTGGGGTAGAGGTAGAGGTTATAGTGGGGTAGAGGTAGAGGTTATCGTGGGGTAGAGGTTATAGTGGGGTAGAGGTCATAGTGGGGTAGAGGTTCTGGTGGGGTAGATGTTATAGTGGGGTAGATGTTATAGTGGGGTAGAGGTTATAGTGAGGTAGAGGTTATAGTGGGGTAGAGGTAGAGGTTATAGTGGGGTAGAGGTAGAGGTTATAGTGGGGTAGAGGTTATAGTGAGGTAGAGGTTATAGTGGGGTAGAGGTAGATGTTATAGTGGGGTAGAGGTAGAGGTTATAGTGGGGTAGAGGTAGAGGTTATAGTGGGGTAGAGGTAGAGGTTATAGTGAGGTAGAGGTAGAGGTTATAGTGGGGTAGAGGTAGAGGTTATAGTGAGGTAGAGGTAGAGGTTATAGTGGGGTAGAGGTAGAGGTTATCGTGGGGTAGAGGCTATAGTGGGGTAGAGGTTATAGTGGGGTAGAGGTTCTGGTGGGGTAGATGTTATAGTGGGGTAGATGTTATAGTGGGGTAGAGGTTATAGTGAGGTAGAGGTTATAGTGGGGTAGAGGTAGAGGTTATAGTGGGGTAGAGGTAGAGGTTATAGTGGGGTAGAGGTTATAGTGAGGTAGAGGTTATAGTGGGGTAGAGGTAGATGTTATAGTGGGGTAGAGGTAGAGGTTATAGTGGGGTAGAGGTAGAGGTTATAGTGGGGTAGAGGTAGAGGTTATAGTGAGGTAGAGGTAGAGGTTATAGTGGGGTAGAGGTAGAGGTTATAGTGAGGTAGAGGTAGAGGTTATAGTGGGGTAGAGGTAGAGGTTATAGTGGGGTAGAGGTAGAGGTTATAGTGGGGTAGAGGTAGAGGTTATAGTGGGGTAGAGGTTATAGTGGGGTAGAGGTAGAGGTTATAGTGGGTAGAGGTAGAGGTTATAGTGAGGTAGAGGTTATAGTGGGGTAGAGGTAGAGGTTATAGTGGGGTAGAGGTAGAGGTTGTAGTGGGTTAGAGGTTATAGTGGGGTAGAGGTAGAGGTTATAGTGGGGTAGAGGTAGAGGTTATAGTGGGGTAGAGGTAGAGGTTATAGTGGGGTAGAGGTTATAGTGGGGTAGAGGTAGAGGTTATAGTGAGGTAGAGGTAGAGGTTATAGTGAGGTAGAGGTTATAGTGGGGTAGAGGTTATAGTGGGGAAGAGGTAGAGGTAGAGTTTATAGTGAGGTAGAGGTTATAGTGGGGTAGAGGTAGAGGTTATAGTGGGGTAGAGGTAGAGGTTATAGTGAGGTAGAGGTTATAGTGGGGTAGAGGTTATAGTGGGGTAGAGGTTATAGTGGGGTAGAGGTTATAGTGAGGTAGAGGTTATAGTGGGGTAGAGGTTATAGTGGGGTAGAGGTAGAGGTTATAGTGAGGTAGAGGTTTTTGTGGGGTAGAGGTAGAGGTTATAGTGGGGTAGAGGTTATAGTGGGGTAGAGGTTATAGTGGGGTAGAGGTTATAGTGGGGTAGAGGTTATAGTGGGGTAGAGGTTATAGTGAGGTAGAGGTTATAGTGAGGTAGAGGTTATAGTGGGGTAGAGGTAGAGGTTATAGTGGGGTAGAGGTTATAGTGAGGTAGAGGTTATAGTGGGGTAGAGGTAGAGGTTATAGTGGGGTAGAGGTAGAGGTTATCGTGGGGTAGAGGTTATAGTGGGGTAGAGGTTATAGTGGGGTAGAGGTTCTGGTGGGGTAGATGTTATAGTGGGGTAGATGTTATAGTGGGTAGAGGTTATAGTGAGGTAGAGGTTATAGTGGGGTAGAGGTAGAGGTTATAGTGGGGTAGAGGTAGAGGTTATAGTGGGGTAGAGGTTATAGTGAGGTAGAGGTAGAGGTTATAGTGGGGTAGAGGTTATAGTGAGGTAGAGGTTATAGTGGGGTAGAGGTAGAGGTTATAGTGGGGTAGAGGTAGAGGTTATAGTGAGGTAGAGGTAGAGGTTATAGTGAGGTAGAGGTTATAGTGAGGTAGAGGTTATAGTGGGGTAGAGGTAGAGGTTATAGTGGGGTAGAGGTTATAGTGAGGTAGAGGTTATAGTGGGGTAGAGGTAGAGGTTATAGTGGGGTAGAGGTAGAGGTTATCGTGGGGTAGAGGTTATAGTGGGGTAGAGGTTATAGTGGGGTAGAGGTTCTGGTGGGGTAGATGTTATAGTGGGGTAGATGTTATAGTGGGGTAGAGGTTATAGTGAGGTAGAGGTTATAGTGGGGTAGAGGTAGAGGTTATAGTGGGGTAGAGGTAGAGGTTATAGTGGGGTAGAGGTTATAGTGAGGTAGAGGTTATAGTGGGGTAGAGGTAGATGTTATAGTGGGGTAGAGGTAGAGGTTATAGTGGGGTAGAGGTAGAGGTTATAGTGGGGTAGAGGTAGAGGTTATAGTGAGGTAGAGGTAGAGGTTATAGTGGGGTAGAGGTAGAGGTTATAGTGAGGTAGAGGTAGAGGTTATAGTGGGGTAGAGGTAGAGGTTATCGTGGGGTAGAGGTTATAGTGGGGTAGAGGTTATAGTGGGGTAGAGGTTCTGGTGGGGTAGATGTTATAGTGGGGTAGATGTTATAGTGGGGTAGAGGTTATAGTGAGGTAGAGGTTATAGTGGGGTAGAGGTAGAGGTTATAGTGGGGTAGAGGTAGAGGTTATAGTGGGGTAGAGGTTATAGTGAGGTAGAGGTTATAGTGGGGTAGAGGTAGATGTTATAGTGGGGTAGAGGTAGAGGTTATAGTGGGGTAGAGGTAGAGGTTATAGTGGGGTAGAGGTAGAGGTTATAGTGAGGTAGAGGTAGAGGTTATAGTGGGGTAGAGGTAGAGGTTATAGTGAGGTAGAGGTAGAGGTTATAGTGGGGTAGAGGTAGAGGTTATAGTGGGGTAGAGGTAGAGGTTATAGTGGGGTAGAGGTAGAGGTTATAGTGGGGTAGAGGTTATAGTGGGGTAGAGGTAGAGGTTATAGTGGGGTAGAGGTAGAGGTTATAGTGAGGTAGAGGTTATAGTGGGGTAGAGGTAGAGGTTATAGTGGGGTAGAGGTAGAGGTTGTAGTGGGTTAGAGGTTATAGTGGGGTAGAGGTAGAGGTTATAGTGGGGTAGAGGTAGAGGTTAGAGTGGGGTAGAGGTAGAGGTTATAGTGGGGTAGAGGTTATAGTGGGGTAGAGGTAGAGGTTATAGTGGGGTAGAGGTAGAGGTTATAGTGGGGTAGAGGTTATAGTGGGGTAGAGGTAGAGGTTATAGTGGGGTAGAGGTAGAGGTTATAGTGGGGTAGAGGTAGAGGTTATAGTGGGGTAGAGGTAGAGGTTATAGTGGGTAGAGGTAGAGGTTATAGTGGGTAGAGGTAGAGGTTATAGTGGGGTAGGGGTAGAGGTTATAGTGGGGTAGAGGTTATAGTGGGGTAGAGGTTATAGTGGGGTAGAGGTTATAGTGGGTTAGAGGTTATAGTGAGGTAGAGGTTATAGTGGGGTAGAGGTAGAGGTTATAGTGGGGTAGAGGTAGAGGTTATAGTGGGGTAGAGGTAGAGGTTATAGTGGGGTAGAGGTTATAGTGGGGTAGAGGTTATAGTGAGGTAGAGGTTATAGTGGGGTAGAGGTAGAGGTTATAGTGAGGTAGAGGTAGAGGTTATAGTGAGGTAGAGGTAGAGGTTATAGTGAGGTAGAGGTAGAGGTTATAGTGAGGTAGAGGTTATAGTGGGGTAGAGGTAGAGGTTATAGTGGGGTAGAGGTAGAGGTTATAGTGGGGTAGAGGTAGAGGTTATAGTGGGGTAGAGGTTATAGTGGGGTAGAGGTTATAGTGAGGTAGAGGTTATAGTGGGGTAGAGGTAGAGGTTATAGTGGGGTAGAGGTAGAGGTTATAGTGGGGTAGAGGTAGAGGTTATAGTGAGGTAGAGGTTATAGTGGGGTAGAGGTAGAGGTTATAGTGGGGTAGAGGTAGAGGTTATAGTGAGGTAGAGGTAGAGGTTATAGTGGGGTAGAGGTAGAGGTTATAGTGGGGTAGAGGTAGAGGTTATAGTGAGGTAGAGGTAGAGGTTATAGTGGGGTAGAGGTAGAGGTTATAGTGGGTAGAGGTAGAGGTTATAGTGGGGTAGAGGTAGAGGTTATAGTGGGGTAGAGGTTATAGTGGGGTAGAGGTAGAGGTTATAGTGAGGTAGAGGTTATAGTGGGGTAGAGGTAGAGGTTATAGTGGGGTAGAGGTAGAGGTTATAGTGGGGTAGAGGTAGAGGTTATAGTGGGGTAGAGGTTATAGTGGGGTAGAGGTTATAGTGAGGTAGAGGTTATAGTGGGGTAGAGGTAGAGGTTATAGTGAGGTAGAGGTAGAGGTTATAGTGAGGTAGAGGTTATAGTGGGGTAGAGGTTATAGTGGGGAAGAGGTAGAGGTAGAGTTTATAGTGAGGTAGAGGTTATAGTGGGGTAGAGGTAGAGGTTATAGTGGGGTAGAGGTAGAGGTTATAGTGAGGTAGAGGTTATAGTGGGGTAGAGGTTATAGTGGGGTAGAGGTTATAGTGGGGTAGAGGTTATAGTGAGGTAGAGGTTATAGTGGGGTAGAGGTTATAGTGGGGTAGAGGTAGAGGTTATAGTGAGGTAGAGGTTATAGTGGGGTAGAGGTAGAGGTTATAGTGGGGTAGAGGTTATAGTGGGGTAGAGGTTATAGTGGGGTAGAGGTTATAGTGGGGTAGAGGTTATAGTGGGGTAGAGGTTATAGTGAGGTAGAGGTTATAGTGAGGTAGAGGTTATAGTGGGGTAGAGGTAGAGGTTATAGTGGGGTAGAGGTTATAGTGAGGTAGAGGTTATAGTGGGGTAGAGGTAGAGGTTATAGTGGGGTAGAGGTAGAGGTTATAGTGGGGTAGAGGTTATAGTGGGGTAGAGGTTATAGTGGGTAGAGGTTCTGGTGGGGTAGAGGTTATAGTGGGGTAGATGTTATAGTGGGGTAGAGGTTATAGTGAGGTAGAGGTTATAGTGGGGTAGAGGTAGAGGTTATAGTGGGGTAGAGGTAGAGGTTATAGTGGGGTAGAGGTTATAGTGAGGTAGAGGTAGAGGTTATAGTGGGGTAGAGGTTATAGTGAGGTAGAGGTTATAGTGGGGTAGAGGTAGAGGTTATAGTGGGGTAGAGGTAGAGGTTATAGTGGGGTAGAGGTAGAGGTTATAGTGAGGTAGAGGTTATAGTGAGGTAGAGGTTATAGTGGGGTAGAGGTAGAGGTTATAGTGGGGTAGAGGTTATAGTGAGGTAGAGGTTATAGTGGGGTAGAGGTAGAGGTTATAGTGGGGTAGAGGTAGAGGTTATCGTGGGGTAGAGGTTATAGTGGGGTAGAGGTTATAGTGGGGTAGAGGTTCTGGTGGGGTAGATGTTATAGTGGGGTAGATGTTATAGTGGGGTAGAGGTTATAGTGAGGTAGAGGTTATAGTGGGGTAGAGGTAGAGGTTATAGTGGGGTAGAGGTAGAGGTTATAGTGGGGTAGAGGTTATAGTGAGGTAGAGGTTATAGTGGGGTAGAGGTAGATGTTATAGTGGGGTAGAGGTAGAGGTTATAGTGGGGTAGAGGTAGAGGTTATAGTGGGGTAGAGGTAGAGGTTATAGTGAGGTAGAGGTAGAGGTTATAGTGGGGTAGAGGTAGAGGTTATAGTGGGTAGAGGTAGAGGTTATAGTGGGGTAGAGGTAGAGGTTATCGTGGGTAGAGGTTATAGTGGGGTAGAGGTTATAGTGGGGTAGAGGTTCTGGTGGGGTAGATGTTATAGTGGGGTAGAGGTTATAGTGGGGTAGAGGTTATAGTGAGGTAGAGGTTATAGTGGGGTAGAGGTAGAGGTTATAGTGGGGTAGAGGTAGAGGTTATAGTGGGGTAGAGGTTATAGTGAGGTAGAGGTTATAGTGGGGTAGAGGTAGATGTTATAGTGGGGTAGAGGTAGAGGTTATAGTGGGGTAGAGGTAGAGGTTATAGTGGGGTAGAGGTAGAGGTTATAGTGAGGTAGAGGTAGAGGTTATAGTGGGGTAGAGGTAGAGGTTATAGTGAGGTAGAGGTAGAGGTTATAGTGGGGTAGAGGTAGAGGTTATAGTGGGGTAGAGGTAGAGGTTATAGTGGGGTAGAGGTAGAGGTTATAGTGGGGTAGAGGTTATAGTGGGGTAGAGGTAGAGGTTATAGTGGGGTAGAGGTAGAGGTTATAGTGAGGTAGAGGTTATAGTGGGGTAGAGGTAGAGGTTATAGTGGGGTAGAGGTAGAGGTTGTAGTGGGTTAGAGGTTATAGTGGGGTAGAGGTAGAGGTTATAGTGGGGTAGAGGTAGAGGTTAGAGTGGGGTAGAGGTAGAGGTTATAGTGGGGTAGAGGTTATAGTGGGGTAGAGGTAGAGGTTATAGTGAGGTAGAGGTAGAGGTTATAGTGAGGTAGAGGTTATAGTGGGGTAGAGGTTATAGTGGGGAAGAGGTAGAGGTAGAGTTTATAGTGAGGTAGAGGTTATAGTGGGGTAGAGGTAGAGGTTATAGTGGGGTAGAGGTAGAGGTTATAGTGAGGTAGAGGTTATAGTGGGGTAGAGGTTATAGTGGGGTAGAGGTTATAGTGGGGTAGAGGTTATAGTGAGGTAGAGGTTATAGTGGGGTAGAGGTTATAGTGGGGTAGAGGTAGAGGTTATAGTGAGGTAGAGGTTTTTGTGGGGTAGAGGTAGAGGTTATAGTGGGGTGGAGGTTATAGTGGGGTAGAGGTTATAGTGGGGTAGAGGTTATAGTGGGGTAGAGGTTATAGTGGGGTAGAGGTTATAGTGAGGTAGAGGTTATAGTGAGGTAGAGGTTATAGTGGGGTAGAGGTAGAGGTTATAGTGGGGTAGAGGTTATAGTGAGGTAGAGGTTATAGTGGGGTAGAGGTAGAGGTTATAGTGGGGTAGAGGTAGAGGTTATCGTGGGGTAGAGGTTATAGTGGGGTAGAGGTTATAGTGGGGTAGAGGTTCTGGTGGGGTAGATGTTATAGTGGGGTAGATGTTATAGTGGGGTAGAGGTTATAGTGAGGTAGAGGTTATAGTGGGGTAGAGGTAGAGGTTATAGTGGGGTAGAGGTAGAGGTTATAGTGGGGTAGAGGTTATAGTGAGGTAGAGGTAGAGGTTATAGTGGGGTAGAGGTTATAGTGAGGTAGAGGTTATAGTGGGGTAGAGGTAGAGGTTATAGTGGGGTAGAGGTAGAGGTTATAGTGAGGTAGAGGTAGAGGTTATAGTGAGGTAGAGGTTATAGTGAGGTAGAGGTTATAGTGGGGTAGAGGTAGAGGTTATAGTGGGGTAGAGGTTATAGTGAGGTAGAGGTTATAGTGGGGTAGAGGTAGAGGTTATAGTGGGGTAGAGGTAGAGGTTATCGTGGGGTAGAGGTTATAGTGGGGTAGAGGTCATAGTGGGGTAGAGGTTCTGGTGGGGTAGATGTTATAGTGGGGTAGATGTTATAGTGGGGTAGAGGTTATAGTGAGGTAGAGGTTATAGTGGGGTAGAGGTAGAGGTTATAGTGGGGTAGAGGTAGAGGTTATAGTGGGGTAGAGGTTATAGTGAGGTAGAGGTTATAGTGGGGTAGAGGTAGATGTTATAGTGGGGTAGAGGTAGAGGTTATAGTGGGGTAGAGGTAGAGGTTATAGTGGGGTAGAGGTAGAGGTTATAGTGAGGTAGAGGTAGAGGTTATAGTGGGGTAGAGGTAGAGGTTATAGTGAGGTAGAGGTAGAGGTTATAGTGGGGTAGAGGTAGAGGTTATCGTGGGGTAGAGGCTATAGTGGGGTAGAGGTTATAGTGGGGTAGAGGTTCTGGTGGGGTAGATGTTATAGTGGGGTAGATGTTATAGTGGGGTAGAGGTTATAGTGAGGTAGAGGTTATAGTGGGGTAGAGGTAGAGGTTATAGTGGGGTAGAGGTAGAGGTTATAGTGGGGTAGAGGTTATAGTGAGGTAGAGGTTATAGTGGGGTAGAGGTAGATGTTATAGTGGGGTAGAGGTAGAGGTTATAGTGGGGTAGAGGTAGAGGTTATAGTGGGGTAGAGGTAGAGGTTATAGTGAGGTAGAGGTAGAGGTTATAGTGGGGTAGAGGTAGAGGTTATAGTGGGGTAGAGGTAGAGGTTATAGTGGGGTAGAGGTAGAGGTTATAGTGGGGTAGAGGTTATAGTGGGGTAGAGGTAGAGGTTATAGTGGGGTAGAGGTAGAGGTTATAGTGAGGTAGAGGTTATAGTGGGGTAGAGGTAGAGGTTATAGTGGGGTAGAGGTAGAGGTTATAGTGGGTTAGAGGTTATAGTGGGGTAGAGGTAGAGGTTATAGTGGGGTAGAGGTAGAGGTTAGAGTGGGGTAGAGGTAGAGGTTATAGTGGGGTAGAGGTTATAGTGGGGTAGAGGTAGAGGTTATAGTGGGGTAGAGGTAGAGGTTATAGTGGGGTAGAGGTTATAGTGGGGTAGAGGTAGAGGTTATAGTGGGGTAGAGGTAGAGGTTATAGTGGGGTAGAGGTAGAGGTTATAGTGGGGTAGAGGTAGAGGTTATAGTGGAGTAGAGGTAGAGGTTATAGTGGGGTAGAGGTAGAGGTTATAGTGGGGTAGGGGTAGAGGTTATAGTGGGGTAGAGGTTATAGTGGGGTAGAGGTTATAGTGGGGTAGAGGTTATAGTGGGTTAGAGGTTATAGTGAGGTAGAGGTTATAGTGGGGTAGAGGTAGAGGTTATAGTGGGGTAGAGGTAGAGGTTATAGTGGGGTAGAGGTAGAGGTTATAGTGGGGTAGAGGTTATAGTGGGGTAGAGATTATAGTGAGGTAGAGGTTATAGTGGGGTAGAGGTAGAGGTTATAGTGAGGTAGAGGTAGAGGTTATAGTGAGGTAGAGGTAGAGGTTATAGTGAGGTAGAGGTAGAGGTTATAGTGAGGTAGAGGTTATAGTGGGGTAGAGGTAGAGGTTATAGTGGGGTAGAGGTAGAGGTTATAGTGGGGTAGAGGTAGAGGTTATAGTGGGGTAGAGGTTATAGTGGGGTAGAGGTTATAGTGAGGTAGAGGTTATAGTGGGGTAGAGGTAGAGGTTATAGTGGGGTAGAGGTAGAGGTTATAGTGGGGTAGAGGTAGAGGTTATAGTGAGGTAGAGGTTATAGTGGGGTAGAGGTAGAGGTTATAGTGGGATAGAGGTTATAGTGGGGTAGAGGTTATAGTGGGGTAGAGGTTATAGTGAGGTAGAGGTTATAGTGAGGTAGAGGTTATAGTGGGGTAGAGGTAGAGGTTATAGTGGGGTAGAGGTTATAGTGAGGTAGAGGTTATAGTGGGGTAGAGGTAGAGGTTATAGTGGGGTAGAGGTAGAGGTTATAGTGGGGTAGAGGTAGAGGTTATAGTGGGGTAGAGGTTATAGTGGGGTAGAGGTTATAGTGGGGTAGAGGTTATAGTGGGGTAGAGGTTATAGTGGGTAGAGGTTATAGTGAGGTAGAGGTTATAGTGGGGTAGAGGTAGAGGTTATAGTGGGTTAGAGGTTATAGTGAGGTAGAGGTTATAGTGGGGTAGAGGTAGAGGTTATAGTGGGGTAGAGGTAGAGGTTATAGTGAGGTAGAGGTAGAGGTTATAGTGGGGTAGAGGTAGAGGTTATAGTGGGGTAGAGGTAGAGGTTATAGTGAGGTAGAGGTAGAGGTTATAGTGGGGTAGAGGTAGAGGTTATAGTGGGGTAGAGGTAGAGGTTATAGTGGGGTAGAGGTAGAGGTTATAGTGGGGTAGAGGTTATAGTGGGGTAGAGGTAGAGGTTATAGTGAGGTAGAGGTTATAGTGGGGTAGAGGTAGAGGTTATAGTGGGGTAGAGGTAGAGGTTATAGTGGGTAGAGGTAGAGGTAATAGTGGGGTAGAGGTTATAGTGGGGTGGAGGTTATAGTGAGGTAGAGGTTATAGTGGGGTAGAGGTTATAGTGGGGAAGAGGTAGAGGTAGAGTTTATAGTGAGGTAGAGGTTATAGTGGGGTAGAGGTAGAGGTTATAGTGAGGTAGAGGTTATAGTGGGGTAGAGGTTATAGTGGGGTAGAGGTTATAGTGGGTAGAGGTTATAGTGAGGTAGAGGTTATAGTGGGGTAGAGGTTATAGTGGGGTAGAGGTAGAGGTTATAGTGAGGTAGAGGTTATAGTGGGGTAGAGGTAGAGGTTATAGTGGGGTAGAGGTTATAGTGGGGTAGAGGTTATAGTGGGGTAGAGGTTATAGTGGGGTAGAGGTTATAGTGGGGTAGAGGTTATAGTGAGGTAGAGGTTATAGTGAGGTAGAGGTTATAGTGGGGTAGAGGTTATAGTGGGGTAGAGGTAGAGGTTATAGTGGGGTAGAGGTTATAGTGAGGTAGAGGTTATAGTGGGGTAGAGGTAGAGGTTATAGTGGGGTAGAGGTAGAGGTTATAGTGGGGTAGAGGTTATAGTGGGGTAGAGGTTATAGTGGGGTAGAGGTTCTGGTGGGGTAGATGTTATAGTGGGGTAGATGTTATAGTGGGTAGAGGTTATAGTGAGGTAGAGGTTATAGTGGGGTAGAGGTAGAGGTTATAGTGGGGTAGAGGTAGAGGTTATAGTGGGGTAGAGGTTATAGTGAGGTAGAGGTTATAGTGGGGTAGAGGTAGATGTTATAGTGGGGTAGAGGTAGAGGTTATAGTGGGGTAGAGGTAGAGGTTATAGTGGGGTAGAGGTAGAGGTTATAGTGAGGTAGAGGTAGAGGTTATAGTGGGGTAGAGGTAGAGGTTATAGTGGGGTAGAGGTTATAGTGGGGTAGAGGTTATAGTGGGGTAGAGGTTCTGGTGGGTAGAGGTTATAGTGGGGTAGAGTTATAGTGGGGTAGAGGTTATAGTGAGGTAGAGGTTATAGTGGGGTAGAGGTAGAGGTTATAGTGGGGTAGAGGTAGAGGTTATAGTGGGGTAGAGGTTATAGTGAGGTAGAGGTTATAGTGGGGTAGAGGTAGATGTTATAGTGGGGTAGAGGTAGAGGTTATAGTGGGGTAGAGGTAGAGGTTATAGTGGGTAGAGGTAGAGGTTATAGTGAGGTAGAGGTAGAGGTTATAGTGGGGTAGAGGTAGAGGTTTAGTGAGGTAGAGGTAGAGGTTATAGTGGGGTAGAGGTAGAGGTTATAGTGGGGTAGAGGTAGAGGTTATAGTGGGGTAGAGGTAGAGGTTATAGTGGGGTAGAGGTAGAGGTTATAGTGAGGTAGAGGTAGAGGTTATAGTGGGGTAGAGGTAGAGGTTATAGTGGGGTAGAGGTTATAGTGGGTAGAGGTTATAGTGAGGTAGAGGTTATAGTGAGGTAGAGGTTATAGTGGGTAGAGGTAGAGGTTTATAGTGGGGTAGAGGTAGAGGTTATAGTGGGTAGAGGTAGAGGTTATAGTGGGGTAGAGGTTATAGTGGGGTAGAGGTAGAGGTTATAGTGGGGTAGAGGTAGAGGTTATAGTGGAGGTAGAGGGTTATAGTGAGGTAGAGGTATAGTGAGGTAGAGGTAGAGGTTATAGTGGGGTAGAGGTAGAGGTTATAGTGGGGTAGAGGTAGAGGTTATAGTGGGGTAGAGGTAGAGGTTATAGTGAGGTAGAGGTTATAGTGAGGTAGAGGTTATAGTGAGGTAGAGGTTATAGTGAGGTAGAGGTTATAGTGAGATAGAGGTAGAGGTTATAGTGGGGTAGAGGTAGAGGTAATAGTGGGGTAGAGGTTATAGTGGGGTAGAGGTAGAGGTTATAGTGAGGTAGAGGTTATAGTGGGGTAGAGGTTATAGTGGGGTAGAGGTAGAGGTTATAGTGAGGTAGAGGTAGAGGTTATAGTGAGGTAGAGGTAGAGGTTATAGTGGGGTAGAGGTAGAGGTTATAGTGGGTAGAGGTAGAGGTTATAGTGGGGTAGAGGTATTGGTTATAGTGGGGTAGAGGTAGAGGTTATAGTGAGGTAGAGGTAGAGGTTATAGTGAGGTAGAGGTTATAGTGGGGTAGAGGTTATAGTGAGGTAGAGGTTATAGTGAGGTAGAGGTTATAGTGGGGTAGAGGTAGAGGTTATAGTGGGTTAGAGGTTATAGTGGGGTAGAGGTTATAGTGGGGTAGAGGTAGAGGTTATAGTGGGGTAGAGGTAGAGGTTATAGTGGGGTAGAGGTAGAGGTTATAGTGAGGTAGAGGTTATAGTGAGGTAGAGGTTATAGTGGGGTAGAGGTAGAGGTTATAGTGGGGTAGAGGTAGAGGTTATAGTGGGGTAGAGTTAGAGGTTATAGTGGGGTAGAGGTAGAGTTATAATGAGGTAGAGGTTATAGTGGGGTAGAGGTTATAGTGGGGTAGAGGTTATAGTGAGGTAGAGGTTATAGTGAGGTAGAGTTAGAGGTTATAGTGGGGTAGAGGTAGAGGTTATAGTGGGGTAGAGGTTATAGTGGGGGGATAGTAAGATTATAGTGAGGTAGAGGTTATAGTGGGGTAGAGGTATAGTGGGTAGAGTAGAGGTTATAGTGAGGTAGAGGTAGAGGTTATAGTGAGGTAGAGGTAGAGGTTATAGTGAGGTAGAGGTTATAGTGGGGGTAGAGGTAGAGGTTATTATAGTGGGGTAGAGGTTATAGTGAGGTAGAGGTTATAGTGGGGTAGAGGTAGAGGTTATAGTGGGGTAGAGGTTATATGTGAGGTGTAGAGGTTATAGTGGGGTAGAGGTAGAGGTTATAGTGGGGTAGAGGTAGAGGTTATCGTGGGGTAGAGGTTATAGTGGGGTAGAGGTTATAGTGGGGTAGAGGTTCTGGTGGGGTAGATGTTATAGTGGGGTAGAGGTAGAGGTTATAGTGAGGTAGAGGTTATAGTGGGGTAGAGGTAGAGGTTATAGTGGGGTAGAGGTAGAGGTTATAGTGGGGTAGAGGTTATAGTGAGGAGAGGTTATAGTGGGGTAGAGGTAGATGTTATAGTGGGGTAGAGGTAGAGAGGTTATAGTGGGGTAGAGGTAGAGGTTATAGTGGGGTAGAGGTAGAGGTTATAGTGGGTAGAGGTAGAGGTTATAGTGGGGGTAGAGGTAGAGGTTATCGTGGGGTAGAGGTTATAGTGGGGTAGAGGTTATAGTGGGGTAGAGGTTCTGGTGGGGTAGATGTTTATAGTGGGGTAGATGTTATAGTGGGTAGAGGTTATAGTGAGGTAGAGGTTATAGTGGGGTAGAGGTAGAGGTTATAGTGGGGTAGAGGTAGAGGTTATAGTGGGGTAGAGGTTATAGTGAGGTAGAGGTTATAGTGGGGTAGAGGTAGATGTTATAGTGGGGTAGAGGTAGAGGTTATAGTGGGGTAGAGTAGAGGTTATAGTGGGGTAGAGGTAGAGGTTATAGTGAGGTAGAGGTAGAGGTTATAGTGGGGTAGAGGTAGAGGTTTTAGTGAGGTAGAGGTAGAGGTTATAGTGGGGTAGAGGTAGAGGTTATAGTGGGGTAGAGGTAGAGGTTATAGTGGGGTAGAGGTAGAGGTTATAGTGGGGTAGAGGTAGAGGTTATAGTGGGGTAGAGGTAGAGGTTATAGTGAGGTAGAGGTTATAGTGGGGTAGAGGTAGGGTTATAGTGGGTAGAGGTAGAGGTTGTAGTGGGTAGAGGTTATAGTGGGGTAGAGGTAGAGGTTATAGTGGGGTAGAGGTAGAGGTTATAGTGGGGTAGAGGTTATAGTGGGGTAGAGGTTATAGTGGGGTAGAGGTAGAGGTTATAGTGGGGTAGAGGTAGAGGTTATAGTGGGGTAGAGGTTATAGTGGGGTAGAGGTAGAGGTTATAGTGGGGTAGAGGTAGAGGTTATAGTGGGGTAGAGGTAGAGGTTATAGTGGGGTAGAGGTAGAGGTTATAGTGGAGTAGAGGTAGAGGTTATAGTGGGGTAGAGGTAGAGGTTATAGTGGGGTAGGGTAGAGGTTATAGTGGGGTAGAGGTTATAGTGGGGTAGAGGTTATAGTGGGTAGAGGTTATAGTGGGTTAAGGTTATAGTGAGGTAGAGGTTATAGTGGGTAGAGTAGAGGTTATAGTGGGGTAGAGGTAGAGGTTATAGTGGGTAGAGGTAGAGGTTATAGTGGGGTAGAGGTTATAGTGGGTAGAGGTTATAGTGAGGTAGAGGTTATAGTGGGGTAGAGGTAGAGGTTATAGTGAGGTAGAGGTTATAGTGAGGTAGAGGTAGAGGTTATAGTGAGGTAGAGGTAGAGGTTATAGTGAGGTAGAGGTTATAGTGGGGTAGAGGTAGAGGTTATAGTGGGGTAGAGGTAGAGTTTTAGTGGGGTAGAGGTAGAGTTATAGTGGGGTAGAGGTTATAGTGGGGTAGAGGTTTATAGTGAGGTAGAGGTTATAGTGGGGTAGAGGTAGAGGTTATAGTGGGGTAGAGGTAGAGGTTATAGTGGGGTAGAGGTAGAGGTTATAGTGAGGTAGAGGTTATAGTGGGGTAGAGGTTATAGTGGGGTAGAGGTTTAGTGGGGTAGAGGTTATAGTGAGGTAGAGGTTATAGTGGGTAGAGGTTATAGTGGGGTAGAGGTAGAGGTTATAGTGAGGTAGAGGTTATAGTGGGGTAGAGGTAGAGGTTATAGTGGGATAGAGGTTATAGTGGGGTAGAGGTTATAGTGGGGTAGAGGTTATAGTGAGGTAGAGGCTATAGTGAGGTAGAGGTTATAGTGGGGTAGAGGTAGAGGTTATAGTGGGGTAGAGGTTATAGTGAGGTAGAGGTTATAGTGGGGTAGAGGTAGAGGTTATAGTGGGGTAGAGGTAGAGGTTATAGTGGGGTAGAGGTAGAGGTTATAGTGGGGTAGAGGTTATAGTGGGGTAGAGGTTATAGTGGGGTAGATGTTATAGTGGGGTAGAGGTTATAGTGGGGTAGAGGTTATAGTGAGGTAGAGGTTATAGTGGGGTAGAGGTAGAGGTTATAGTGGGTTAGAGGTTATAGTGAGGTAGAGGTTATAGTGGGGTAGAGGTAGAGGTTATAGTGGGGTAGAGGTAGAGTTATAGTGAGGTAGAGGTAGAGGTTATAGTGGGGTAGAGGTAGAGGTTATAGTGGGGTAGAGGTAGAGGTTATAGTGAGGTAGAGGTAGAGGTTATAGTGGGGTAGAGGTAGAGGTTATAGTGGGGTAGAGGATAGAGGTTATAGTGGGGTAGAGGTAGAGGTTATAGTGGGGTAGAGGTTATAGTGGGGTAGAGGTAGAGGTTATAGTGAGGTAGAGGTTATAGTGGGTAGAGGTAGAGGTTATAGTGGGTAGAGGTAGAGGTTATAGTGGGGTAGAGGTAGAGGTAATAGTGGGGTAGAGGTTATAGTGGGGTGGAGGTTATAGTGAGGTAGAGGTTATAGTGGGGTAGAGGTTATAGTGGGGAAGAGGTAGAGTGTAGAGTTTATAGTGAGGTAGAGGTTATAGTGGGGTAGAGGTAGAGGTTATAGTGAGGTAGAGGTTATAGTGGGGTAGAGGTTATAGTGGGGTAGAGGTTATAGTGGGGTAGAGGTTATAGTGAGGTAGAGGTTATAGTGGGGTAGAGGTTATAGTGGGGTAGAGGTAGAGGTTATAGTGAGGTAGAGGTTATAGTGGGGTAGAGGTAGAGGTTATAGTGGGGTAGAGGTTATAGTGGGGTAGAGGTTATAGTGGGGTAGAGGTTATAGTGGGGTAGAGGTTATAGTGGGGTAGAGGTTTAGTGAGGTAGAGGTTATAGTGAGGTAGAGGTTTATAGTGGGTAGAGGTAGAGGTTATAGTGGGGTAGAGGTTATAGTGAGGTAGAGGTTATAGTGGGTAGAGGTAGAGGTTATAGTGGGGTAGAGGTAGAGGTTATCGTGGGGTAGAGGTTATAGTGGGGTAGAGGTTATAGTGGGGTAGAGGTTCTGGTGGGGTAGATGTTATAGTGGGGTAGATGTTATAGTGGGGTGAGGTTATAGTGAGGGTAGAGGTTATAGTGGGGTAGAGGTAGAGGTTATAGTGGGTAGAGGTAGAGGTTATAGTGGGGTAGAGGTTATAGTGAGGTAGAGGTTATAGTGGGTAGAGGTAGATTTATAGTGGGGTAGAGGTAGAGGTTATAGTGGGGTAGAGGTAGAGGTTATAGTGGGGTAGAGGTAGAGGTTATAGTGAGGTAGAGGTAGAGGTTATAGTGGGGTAGGGTAGAGGTTATAGTGGGGGTAGAGGTTATAGTGGGGTAGAGGTTATAGTGGGTAGAGGTTCTGGTGGGGTAGAGGTTATAGTGGGGTAGATTTGTTATAGTGGGTAGAGGTTTATAGGAGGTAGAGGTTATAGTGGGGTAGAGGTAGAGGTTATAGTGGGGTAGAGGTAGAGGTTATAGTGGGGTAGAGGTTATAGTGAGGTAGAGGTTTTATAGTGGGGTAGAGGTAGATGTTTATAGTGGGGTAGAGGTAGAGGTTATAGTGGGGTAGAGGTAGAGGTTATAGTGGGGTAGAGGTAGAGGTTATAGTGAGGTAGAGGTAGAGGTTATAGTGGGGTAGAGGTAGAGGTTATAGTGGGGTAGAGGTAGAGGTTATAGTGGGGTAGAGGTAGAGGTTATAGTGGGGTAGAGGTAGAGGTTATAGGGGTAGAGGTAGAGGTTATAGTGGGGTAGAGGTAGAGGTTATAGTGAGGTAGAGGTAGAGGATAGTGGGGTAGAGGTAGAGGTTATAGTGGGGTAGAGGTTTATAGTGGGGTAGAGGTTATAGTGAGGTAGAGGTTATAGTGAGGTAGAGGTTATAGTGAGGTAGAGGTAGAGGTTATAGTGGGGTAGAGGTAGAGGTTATAGTGGGGTAGAGGTAGAGGTTATAGTGGGGGTAGAGGTTATAGTGGGGTAGAGGTAGAGGTTATAGTGGGGTAGAGGTAGAGGTTAGTGAGGTAGAGGTTATAGTGGGGTAGAGGTTATAGTGAGGTAGAGGTAGAGGTTATAGTGGGGTAGAGGTAGAGGTTATAGTGGGGTAGAGGTAGAGGTTATAGTGGGGTAGAGGTAGAGGTTATAGTGGGGTAGAGGTTATAGTGGGGTAGAGGTTATAGTGAGGTAGAGGTTATAGTGAGGTAGAGGTTATAGTGGGGTAGAGGTAGAGGTTATAGTGGGGTAGAGGTAGAGGTAATAGTGGGGTAGAGGTTATAGTGGGGTAGAGGTAGAGATTAGTGGGTAGAGGTTATAGTGGGGTAGAGGTTATAGTGGGGTAGAGGTAGAGGTTATAGTGAGGTAGAGGTAGAGGTTATAGTGAGGTAGAGGTAGAGGTTATAGTGGGGTGAGGTAGAGGTTATAGTGGGGTAGAGGTAGAGGTTATAGTGGGGTAGAGGTAGAGGTTATAGTGGGGTAGAGGTAGAGGTTATAGTGAGGTAGAGGTTATAGTGGGGTAGAGGTTATAGTGGGGTAGAGGTTATAGTGAGGTAGAGGTTATAGTGGGGTAGAGTAGAGGTTATAGTGGGTTAGAGGTTATAGTGGGGTAGAGGTTATAGTGGGGTAGAGGTAGAGGTTATAGTGGGGTAGAGGTAGAGGTTATAGTGGGGTAGAGGTAGAGGTTATAGTGAGGTAGAGGTTATAGTGAGGTAGAGGTTATAGTGGGGTAGGGTAGAGGTTATAGTGGGGTAGAGGTAGAGGTTTAGTGGGGTAGAGTTAGAGTTATAGTGGGGTAGAGGTAGAGGTTATAGTGAGGTAGAGGTTATAGTGAGGTAGAGGTTATAGTGAGGGTAGAGGTTATAGTGAGGTAGAGGTTATAGTGAGGTAGAGTTAGAGGTTATAGTGGGGTAGAGGTAGAGGTAATAGTGGGTAGAGGTTATAGTGGGGTAGAGGTAGAGGTTATAGTGAGGTAGAGGTTATAGTGGGGTAGAGGTTATAGTGGGGTAGAGGTAGAGGTTATAGTGAGGTAGAGGTAGAGGTTATAGTGAGGTAGAGGTAGAGGTTATAGTGGGTAGAGGTTATAGTGGGGTAGAGGTAGAGGTTATAGTGGGGTAGAGGTTTAGTGAGGTAGAGGTTATAGTGGGGTAGAGGTAGAGGTTATAGTGGGGTAGAGGTAGAGGTTATCGTGGGTAGAGGTTATAGTGGGTAGAGGTTATAGTGGGGTAGAGGTTCTGGTGGGGTAGAGGTTATAGTGGGGTAGATGTTATAGTGGGCTAGAGGTTATAGTGAGGTAGAGGTTATAGTGGGGTAGAGGTAGAGGTTATAGTGGGGTAGAGGTAGAGGTTATAGTGGGGTAGAGGTTATAGTGAGGTAGAGGTTATAGTGGGGTAGAGGTAGATGTTATAGTGGGGTAGAGGTAGAGGTTATAGTGGGGTAGAGGTAGAGGTTTATAGTGGGGTAGAGGTAGAGGTTATAGTGAGGTAGAGGTAGAGGTTATAGTGGGGTAGAGGTAGAGGTTATCGTGGGGTAGAGGTTATAGTGGGGTAGAGGTTATAGTGGGGTAGAGGTTCTGGTGGGGTAGATGTTATAGTGGGGTAGATGTTATAGTGGGGTAGAGGTTATAGTGAGGTAGAGGTTATAGTGGGGTAGAGGTAGAGGTTATAGTGGGGTAGAGGTAGAGGTTATAGTGGGGTAGAGGTTATAGTGAGGTAGAGGTTATAGTGGGGTAGAGGTAGATGTTATAGTGGGGTAGAGGTAGAGGTTATAGTGGGAGAGGTAGAGGTTATAGTGGGGTAGAGGTAGAGGTTATAGTGAGGTAGAGGTAGAGGTTATAGTGGGGTAGAGGTAGAGGTTATAGTGAGGTAGAGGTAGAGGTTATAGTGGGGTAGAGGTAGAGGTTATAGTGGGGTAGAGGTAGAGGTTATAGTGGGGTAGAGGTAGAGGTTATAGTGGGGTAGAGGTAGAGGTTATAGTGAGGTAGAGGTAGAGGTTATAGTGGGGTAGAGGTAGAGGTTATAGTGGGGTAGAGGTTATAGTGGGGTAGAGGTTATAGTGAGGTAGAGGTTATAGTGAGGTAGAGGTTATAGTGAGGTAGAGGTAGAGGTTATAGTGGGGTAGAGGTAGAGGTTATAGTGGGGTAGAGGTAGAGGTTATAGTGGGGTAGAGGTTATAGTGGGGTAGAGGTAGAGGTTATAGTGGGGTAGAGGTAGAGGTTATAGTGAGGTAGAGGTTATAGTGGGGTAGAGGTTATAGTGAGGTAGAGTAGAGGTTATAGTGGGGTAGAGGTAGAGGTTATAGTGGGGTAGAGGTAGAGGTTATAGTGGGGTAGAGGTAGAGGTTATAGTGAGGTAGAGGTTATAGTGGGGTAGAGGTTATAGTGGGTAGAGGTTATAGTGAGGTAGAGGTTATAGTGAGATAGAGGTAGAGGTTATAGTGGGGTAGAGGTAGAGATAATAGTGGGGTAGAGGTTATAGTGGGGTAGAGGTAGAGGTTATAGTGAGGTAGTAGAGTTATAGTGGGGTAGAGGTTATAGTGGGGTAGAGGTAGAGGTTATAGTGAGGTAGAGGTAGAGGTTATAGTGAGGTAGAGGTAGAGGTTATAGTGGGGTAGAGGTAGAGGTTATAGTGGGGTAGAGGTAGAGGTTATAGTGGGGTAGAGGTAGAGGTTATAGTGGGGTAGAGGTAGAGGTTATAGTGAGGTAGAGGTTATAGTGGGGGTAGAGGTTATAGTGAGGTAGAGGTTATAGTGAGGTAGAGGTTATAGTGGGGTAGAGGTAGAGGTTATAGTGGGTTAGAGATTATAGTGGGGTAGAGGTTATAGTGGGGTAGAGGTAGAGGTTATAGTGGGGTAGAGGTAGAGGTTATAGTGGGGTAGAGGTAGAGGTTATAGTGAGGTAGAGGTTATAGTGAGGTAGAGGTTATAGTGAGGTAGAGGTAGAGGTTATAGTGGGGTAGAGGTAGAGGTTACAGTGGGGTAGAGTTAGAGGTTATAGTGGGGTAGAGGTAGAGGTTATAATGAGGTAGAGGTTATAGTGAGGTAGAGGTTATAGTGAGGTAGAGGTTATAGTGAGGGTAGAGGTTATAGTGAGGTAGAGGTTTAGTGAGATAGAGGTAGAGGTTATAGTGGGGTAGAGGTAGAGATATAGTGGGGTAGAGGTAGAGGTTATAGTGGGGTAGAGGTAGAGGTTATAGTGAGGTAGAGGTTATAGTGGGGTAGAGGTTTAGTGGGGGTAGAGTAGAGGTTATAGTGAGGTAGAGGTAGAGGTTATAGTGAGGTAGAGGTAGAGGTTATAGTGGGGTAGAGGTAGAGGTTATAGTGGGGTAGAGGTATTGGTTATAGTGGGGTAGAGGTAGAGGTTATAGTGAGGTAGAGGTAGAGGTTATAGTGAGGTAGAGGTTATAGTGGGGTAGAGGTTAGTGAGGTAGAGGTTATAGTGAGGTAGAGGTTATAGTGGGGGTAGAGGTAGAGGTTATAGTGGGGTTAGAGATTATAGTGGGGTAGAGGTTGTGGGGTAGAGGTAGAGGTTATAGTGGGGTAGAGGTAAGGTTATAGTGGGGTAGAGGTAGAGGTTATAGTGAGGTAGAGGTATAGTGAGGTAGAGGTTATAGTGAGGTAGAGGTAGAGGTTATAGTGGGGTAGAGGTAGAGGTTATAGTGGGGTAGAGTTAGAGGTTTATAGTGGGGTAGAGGTAGAGGTTATAGTGAGGTAGAGGTTATAGTGAGGTAGAGGTTATAGTGAGGTAGAGGTTATAGTGAGGTAGAGGTTATAGTGAGATAGAGTTAGAGGTTATAGTGGGGGTAGAGGTAGAGATAATAGTGGGGTAGAGGTTATAGTGGGGTAGAGGTAGAAGATTATAGTGAGGTAGAGGTTATAGTGGGGTAGAGGTTTATAGTGGGGTAGAGTAGAGGTTATAGTGAGGTAAGGGTAGAGGTTATAGTGAGGTAGAGGTAGAGGTTATAGTGAGGTAGAGGTTATAGTGGGGTAGAGGTTAGAGGTTATAGTGGGGTAGAGGTTATAGTGAGGTAGAGGTTATAGTGGGGTAGAGGTAGAGGTTTATAGTGGGGTAGAGGTAGAGGTTATCGTGGGTAGCAGGTTATTAGTGGGGTAGAGGTTATAGTGGGGTAGAGGTTCTGGGTGGGGTAGATGTTATAGTGGGGTAGATGTTATAGTGGGCTAGAGGTTATAGTGAGGTAGAGGTTATAGTGGGGTAGAGGTACGAGGTTATAGTGGGGTAGAGGTAAGAGGTTATAGTGGGGTAGAGGTTATAGTGAGGTAGAGGTTATAGTGGGGTAGAGGTAGATGTTATAGTGGGGTAGAGGTAGAGGTTATAGTGGGGTAGAGGTAGAGGTTATAGTGGGGTAGAGGTAGAGGTTATAGTGAGGTAGAGGTAGAGGTTATAGTGGGGTAGAGGTAGAGGTTATCGTGGGGTAGAGGTTATAGTGGGGTAGAGGTTATAGTGGGGTAGAGGTTCTGGTGGGGTAGATGTTATAGTGGGGTAGATGTTATAGTGGGGTAGAGGTTATAGTGAGGTAGAGGTTATAGTGGGGTAAGAGGTAGAGGTTATAGTGGGGTAGAGGTAGAGGTTATAGGTGGGGTAGAGGTTATAGTGAGGCTAGAGGTTATAGTGGGGTAGAGGTAGATGTTATAGTGGGGTAGAGGTAGAGGTTATAGTGGGGTAGAGGTAGAGGTTATAGTGGGGTAGAGGTAGAGGTTATAGTGAGGTAGAGGTAGAGGTTATAGTGGGGTAGAGGTAGTGGTTTTAGTGAGGTAGAGGTAGAGGTTATAGTGGGGTAGAGGTAGAGGTTATAGTGGGGTAGAGGTAGAGGTTATAGTGGGGTAGAGGTAGAGGTTATAGTGGGGTAGAGGTAGAGGTTATAGTGAGGTAGAGGTAGAGGTTATAGTGGGGTAGAGGTAGAGGTTATAGTGGGGTAGAGGTTATAGTGGGGTAGAGGTTATAGTGAGGTAGAGGTTATAGTGAGGGTAGAGGTTATAGTGAGGTAGAGGTAGAGGTTATAGTGGGGTAGAGGTAGAGGTTATAGTGGGGTAGAGGTAGAGGTTATAGTGGGGTAGAGGTTATAGTGGGGTAGAGGTAGAGGTTATAGTGGGGTAGAGGTAGAGGTTATAGTGAGGTAGAGGTTATAGTGAGGTAGAGGTTATAGTGAGGTAGAGGTAGAGGTTATAGTGGGGTAGAGGTAGAGGTTACAGTGGGGTAGAGGTAGAGGTTATAGTGGGGTAGAGGTAGAGGTTATAATGAGGTAGAGGTTATAGTGAGGTAGAGGTTATAGTGAGGTAGAGGTTATAGTGAGGTAGAGGTTATAGTGAGATAGAGGTAGAGGTTATAGTGGGGTAGAGGTAGAGATAATAGTGGGGTAGAGGTTATAGTGGGGTAGAGGTAGAGATTATAGTGAGGTAGAGGTTATAGTGGGGTAGAGGTTATAGTGGGGTAGAGGTAGAGGTTATAGTGAGGTAGAGGTAGAGGTATAGTGAGGTAGAGGTAGAGGTTATAGTGGGGTAGAGGTAGAGGTTATAGTGGGGTAGAGGTATTGGTTATAGTGGGGTAGAGGTAGAGGTTATAGTGAGGTAGAGGTAGAGGTTATAGTGAGGTAGAGGTTATAGTGGGGTAGAGGTTATAGTGAGGTAGAGGTTATAGTGAGGTAGAGGTTATAGTGGGGTAGAGGTAGAGGTTATAGTGGGTTAGAGATTATAGTGGGGTAGAGGTTATAGTGGGGTAGAGGTAGAGGTTATAGTGGGGTAGAGGTAGAGGTTATAGTGGGGTAGAGGTAGAGGTGAGGTTATAGTGAGGTAGAGGTTATAAGTGAGGTAGAGGTTATAGTGAGGTAGAGGTAGAGGTTATAGTGGGGTAGAGGTAGAGGTTACAGTGGGGTAGAGTTAGAGGTTTATAGTGGGGGTAGAGGTAGAGGTTATAATGAGGTAGAGGTTATAGTGAGGTAGAGGTTATAGTGAGGTAGAGGTTTATAGTGAGGTAGAGGTTATAGTGAGATAGAGTTAGAGGTTATAGTGGGGTAGAGGTAGAGATAATAGTGGGGTAGAGGTTATAGTGGGGTAGAGGTAGAGATTATAGTGAGGTAGAGGTTATAGTGGGGGTAGAGGTTATAGTGGGGTAGAGGTAGAGGTTATAGTGAGGTAGAGGTAGAGGTTATAGTGAGGGTAGAGGTAGAGGTTATAGTGGGGTAGGGTAGAGGTTATAGTGGGGTAGAGGTAGAGGTTATAGTGGGGTAGAGGTAGAGGTTATAGTGAGGTAGAGGTAGAGGTTATAGTGGGGTAGAGGTAGAGGTTATAGTGGGGTAGAGGTTATAGTGGGGTAGAGGTTATAGTGAGGTAGAGGTTATAGTGAGGTAGAGGTTATAGTGGGGTAGAGGTAGAGGTTATAGTGGGGTAGAGGTATTGGTTATAGTGGGGTAGAGGTAGAGGTTATAGTGAGGTAGAGGTAGAGGTTATAGTGAGGTAGAGGTTATAGTGGGGTAGAGGTTATAGTGAGGTAGAGGTTATAGTGAGGTAGAGGTTATAGTGGGGTAGAGGTAGAGGTTATAGTGGGTTAGAGATTATAGTGGGGTAGAGGTTATAGTGGGGTAGAGGTAGAGGTTATAGTGGGGTAGAGGTAGAGGTTATAGTGGGGTAGAGGTAGAGGTTATAGTGAGGTAGAGGTTATAGTGGGGTAGAGGTAGAGGTTACAGTGGGGTAGAGTTAGAGGTTATAGTGGGGTAGAGGTAGAGGTTATAATGAGGTAGAGGTTATAGTGAGGTAGAGGTTATAGTGAGGTAGAGGTTATAGTGAGGTAGAGGTTATAGTGAGATAGAGTTAGAGGTTATAGTGGGGTAGAGGTAGAGATAATAGTGGGGTAGAGGTTATAGTGGGGTAGAGGTAGAGATTATAGTGAGGTAGAGGTTATAGTGGGGTAGAGGTTATAGTGGGGTAGAGGTAGAGGTTATAGTGAGGTAGAGGTAGAGGTTATAGTGAGGTAGAGGTAGAGGTTATAGTGGGGTAGAGGTAGAGGTTATAGTGGGGTAGAGGTAGAGGTTATAGTGGGGTAGAGGTAGAGGTTATAGTGAGGTAGAGGTAGAGGTTATAGTGGGGGTAGAGGTAGAGGTTATAGTGGGGTAGAGGTTATAGTGGGGTAGAGGTTATAGTGAGGTAGAGGTTATAGTGAGGTAGAGGTTATAGTGAGGTAGAGGTAGAGGTTATAGTGGGGTAGAGGTAGAGGTTATAGTGGGGTAGAGGTAGAGGTTATAGTGGGGTAGAGGTAGAGATTATAGTGGGGTAGAGGTAGAGATTATAGTGAGGTAGAGGTTATAGTGAGGTAGAGGTTATAGTGGGGTAGAGGTAGAGGTTATAGTGAGGTAGAGGTTATGTGGCTGTGAGGCTCCTTCTCCTCTATGTGGCTGTGAGGCTCCTTCTCCTCTATGTGGCTGTGAGGCTCCTCCTCCTCTATGTGGCTGTGAGGCTCCTTCTCCTCTATGTGGCTGTGAGGCTCCTTCTCCTCTATGTGGCTGTGAGGCTCCTCCTCCTCTATGTGGCTGTGAGGCTCCTCTTCCACCGTTTCTGTTAGGCTCCTCCTCCTCTATGTGGCAATGAGGCTCCTCCTCCTCTATGTGGCTGTGAGGCTCCTCCTCTTCCTCCTAGTGTTGCTGTGAGGCTCCTCCTCCACCGTTTATGTTAGGCTCCTCCTACTCTGTGTGGCTGTGAGGCTCCTCCTCCCTCCTCCTCCTCTATGTGGCTGTTAGGCTCCTCCTCCTCTATGTGGCTGTGAGGCTCCTCCTCCACCGTTTATGTTAGGCTCCTCCTACTCTGTGTGGCTGTGAGGCTCCTCCTCCCTCCTCCTCCTCTATGTGGCTGTTAGGCTCCTCCTCCTCTATGTGGCTGTGAGGCTCCTTCTCCTCTATGTGGCTGTGAGGCTCCTTCTCCTCTATGTGGCTGTGAGGCTCCTTCTCCTCTATGTGGCTGTGAGGCTCCTTCTCCTCTATGTGGCTGTGAGGCTCCTCCTCCTCTATGTGGCTGTGAGGCTCCTCTTCCACCGTTTCTGTTAGGCTCCTCCTCCTCTATGTGGCAATGAGGCTCCTCCTCCTCTATGTGGCTGTGAGGCTCCTCTTCCACCGTTTCTGTTAGGCTCCTCCTCCTCTATGTGGCAATGAGGCTCCTCCTCCTCTGTGTGGCTGTGAGGCTCCTCCTCCCTCCTCCTCCTCTATGTGGCTGTGAGGCTCCTCCTCCTCTATGTGGCTGTGAGGCTCCTCCTCCTCTATCTGGCTGTGAGGCTCCTCCTCCTCTACGTGACTGTGAGGCTCCTCCTCCTCTGTGGCTGTAAGGCTACTCTATGTGGCTGTGAGGCGCCTCCTCTTCCTCCTAGTGTTGCTGTGAGGCTCCTCCTCCTCTATGTGGCTGTGAGGCTCCTCCTCCTCTACGTGACTGTGAGGCTCCTCCTCCTCTGTGGCTGTAAGGCTCCTCTATGTGGCTGTGAGGCTCCTCCTCCTCTATGTGGCTGTGAGGCTCCTCCTCCTCTATCTGGCTGTGAGGCTCCTCCTCCACCGTTTATGTTAGGCTCCTCCTACTCTATGTGGCTGTGAGGCTCCTCCTCCTCCTCCTAGTGTTGCTGTGAGGCTCCTCCTCCTCTATGTGGCTGTGAGGCTCCTCCTCTTCCTCCTAGTGTTGCTGTTAGGCTCCTCCTACTCTATGTGGCTGTGAGGCTCCTCCTCCTCCTCCTAGTGTTGCTGTGAGGCTCCTCCTCCTCTATGTGGCTGTGAGGCTCCTCCTCTTCCTCCTAGTGTTGCTGTTAGGCTCCTCCTACTCTATGTGGCTGTGAGGCGCCTCCTCTTCCTCCTAGTGTTGCTGTGAGGCTCCTCCTCCTCTATGTGGCTGTGAGGCTCCTCCTCCTCTATGTGGCTGTGAGGCTCCTCCTCCTCTATGTGGCTGTTAGGCTCCTCCTCCTCTATCTGGCTGTGAGGCTCCTCCTCCTCTATGTGGCTGTGAGGCTCCTCCTCCTCTATCTGGCTGTGAGGCTCCTCCTCCACCGTTTATGTTAGGCTCCTCCTACTCTATGTGGCTGTGAGGCTCCTCCTCCTCCTCCTAGTGTTGCTGTGAGGCTCCTCCTCCTCTATGTGGCTGTGAGGCTCCTCCTCTTCCTCCTAGTGTTGCTGTTAGGCTCCTCCTACTCTATGTGGCTGTGAGGCGCCTCCTCTTCCCCTAGTGTTGCTGTGAGGCTCCTCCTCCTCTGTGGCTGTGAGGCTCCTCCTCCTCTATGTGGCTGTGAGGCTCCTCCTACTCTATCTGTCTGTGAGGCTCCTCCTCCTCTATGTGGCTGTGAGGCTCCTCCTCCTCTATCTGGCTGTGAGGCTCCTCCTCCTCTACGTGACTGTGAGGCTCCTCCTCCTCTGTGGCTGTAAGGCTACTCTATGTGGCTGTGAGGCGCCTCCTCTTCCTCCTAGTGTTGCTGTGAGGCTCCTCCTCCTCTATGTGGCTGTGAGGCTCCTCCTCCTCTACGTGACTGTGAGGCTCCTCCTCCTCTGTGGCTGTAAGGCTCCTCTATGTGGCTGTGAGGCTCCTCCTCCTCTATGTGGCTGTGAGGCTCCTCCTCCTCTATCTGGCTGTGAGGCTCCTCCTCCACCGTTTATGTTAGGCTCCTCCTACTCTGTGTGGCTGTGAGGCTCCTCCTCCTCCTCCTAGTGTTGCTGTGAGGCTCCTCCTCCTCTATGTGGCTGTGAGGCTCCTCCTCTTCCTCCTAGTGTTGCTGTTAGGCTCCTCCTACTCTATGTGGCTGTGAGGCTCCTCCTCCTCCTCCTAGTGTTGCTGTGAGGCTCCTCCTCCTCTATGTGGCTGTGAGGCTCCTCCTCTTCCTCCTAGTGTTGCTGTTAGGCTCCTCCTACTCTATGTGGCTGTGAGGCGCCTCCTCTTCCTCCTAGTGTTGCTGTGAGGCTCCTCCTCCTCTATGTGGCTGTGAGGCTCCTCCTCCTCTATGTGGCTGTGAGGCTCCTCCTCCTCTATGTGGCTGTGAGGCTCCTCCTCCTCTATCTGGCTGTGAGGCTCCTCCTCCTCTACGTGACTGTGAGGCTCCTCCTCCTCTGTGGCTGTAAGGCTCCTCTATGTGGCTGTGAGGCTCCTCCTCCTCTATGTGGCTGTGAGGCTCCTCCTCCTCTATCTGGCTGTGAGGCTCCTCCTCCACCGTTTATGTTAGGCTCCTCCTACTCTATGTGGCTGTGAGGCTCCTCCTCCTCCTCCTAGTGTTGCTGTGAGGCTCCTCCTCCTCTATGTGGCTGTGAGGCTCCTCCTCTTCCTCCTAGTGTTGCTGTTAGGCTCCTCCTACTCTATGTGGCTGTGAGGCGCCTCCTCTTCCTCCTAGTGTTGCTGTGAGGCTCCTCCTCCTCTGTGGCTGTGAGGCTCCTCCTCCTCTATGTGGCTGTGAGGCTCCTCCTACTCTATCTGTCTGTGAGGCTCCTCCTCCTCTATGTGGCTGTGAGGCTCCTCCTCCTCTATCTGTCTGTTAGGCTCCTCCTCCTCTATGTGGCTATGACGCTCCTCCTCCTCTATCTGTCTGTGAGGCTCCTCCTCCTCCATGTGGATGTGAGGCTCCTCTTCCTCTTTGTGGCTGTGAGGCTCCTCCTCATCTTTGTGGCTGTGAGGCTCCTCTTCCTCTTTGTGGCTGTGAGGCTCCTCCTCATCTTTGTGGCTGTGAGGCTCCTCCTCCTCTGTGGCTGTGAGGCTCCTCCTCTATGTGGCTGTGAGGCTCCTCTTCCTCTATATGTGGCTGTGAGGCTCCTCCTTCTCCTCTATGTGGATGTGAGGCTCCTCCTCCTCTTTGTGGCTGTGAGGCTCCTCCTCCTCTATCTGTCTGTGAGGCTCCTCCTCCTCTATATGTGGCTGTGAGGCTCCTCCTTCTCCTCTATGTGGCTGTTAGGCTCCTCCTCCTCTATGTGGCTCTGAGGCTCCTCCTCCTCTATGTGGCTGTGAGGCTCCTCCTCCTCTATCTGTCTGTGAGGCTCCTCCTCCTCTATATGTGGCTGTGAGGCTCCTCCTTCTCCTCTATGTGGCTGTTAGGCTCCTCCTCCTCTATGTGGCTCTGAGGCTCCTCCTTCTCCTCTATCTGTCTGTGAGGCTCCTCCTCCTCTATGTGGCTGTGAGGCTCCTCCTCCTCTATCTGTCTGTGAGGCTCCTCCTCCACTGTTTCTGTTAGGCTCCTCCTCCTCTATGTGGCTATGACGCTCCTCCTCCTCTATCTGTCTGTGAGGCTCCTCCTCCTCTATGTGGCTGTGAGGCTCCTCCTCCTCTATCTGTCTGTGAGGCTCCTCCTCCACTGTTTCTGTTAGGCTCCTCCTCCTCTATGTGGCTATGACGCTCCTCCTCCTCTATCTGTCTGTGAGGCTCCTCCTCCTCTATGTGGCTGTGAGGCTCCTCCTCCTCTATCTGTCTGTGAGGCTCCTCCTCCACTGTTTCTGTTAGGCTCCTCCTCCTCTATGTGGCTATGACGCTCCTCCTCCTCTATCTGTCTGTGAGGCTCCTCCTCCTCTATGTGGCTGTGAGGCTCCTCCTCCTCTATCTGTCTGTGAGGCTCCTCCTCCACTGTTTCTGTTAGGCTCCTCCTCCTCTATGTGGCTATGACGCTCCTCCTCCTCTATGTGGCTGTGAGGCTCCTCCTCCTCTATCTGTCTGTGAGGCTCCTCCTCCACTGTTTCTGTTAGGCTCCTCCTCCTCTATGTGGCTATGACGCTCCTCCTCCTCTATCTGTCTGTGAGGCTCCTCCTCCTCTATGTGGCTGTGAGGCTCCTCCTCCTCTATCTGTCTGTGAGGCTCCTCCTCCACTGTTTCTGTTAGGCTCCTCCTCCTCTATGTGGCTATGACGCTCCTCCTCCTCTATGTGGCTGTGAGGCTCCTCCTCCTCTATCTGTCTGTGAGGCTCCTCCTCCACTGTTTCTGTTAGGCTCCTCCTCCTCTATGTGGCTATGACGCTCCTCCTCCTCTATGTGGCTGTGAGGCTCCTCCTCCTCTATCTGTCTGTGAGGCTCCTCCTCCACTGTTTCTGTTAGGCTCCTCCTCCTCTATGTGGCTATGACGCTCCTCCTCCTCTATCTGTCTGTGAGGCTCCTCCTCCTCCATGTGGATGTGAGGCTCCTCCTCCTCTTTGTGGCTGTGAGGCTCCTCCTCATCTTTGTGGCTGTGAGGCTCCTCCTCCTCTGTGGCTGTGAGGCTCCTCTTCCTCTATATGTGGCTCTGAGGCTCCTCCTTCTCTATGTGGCTGTGAGGCTCCTCCTTCTCCTCTATGTGGCTGTTAGGCTCCTCCTCCTCTATGTGGCTGTTAGGCTCCTCCTCCTCTATGTGGCTCTGAGCCTCCTCCTTCTCCTCTATGTGGCTGTTAGGCTCCTCCTCCTCTATGTGGCTCTGAGGCTCCTCCTTCTCTATGTGGCTGTTAGGCTCCTCCTCCTCTATGTGGCTCTGAGGCTCCTCCTTCTCTATGTGGCTGTGAGGCTCCTCCTTCTCTATGTGGCTGTGAGGCTCCTCCTTCTCTATGTGGCTGTGAGGCTCCTCCTTCTCCTCTATGTGGCTCTGAGGCTCCTCCTCCTCTATGTGGCTGTGAGGCTCCTCCTCCTTCTCTATGTGGCTGTGAGGCTCCTCCTTCTCCTCTATGTGGCTGTGAGGCTCCTCCTTCTCCTCTATGTGGCTATTGTGAATTTTACTGCTGCTCTTTAATTATTTGTTACTTTTATTTCATTTTTTTTTAAAGGTATTTAATCTAAAAACTGCATTGTTGGTTAAGGGCTTGTAAGTAAGCATTTCACTGTAAGGGTCTACATTTGTTGTATTCGGCGCACGTGACTATTTTTCTTAATTTGTTTGGATCTAACATGACATTGTAACATTCTATGGTCCCCATGTTAGCATTTCCATTAACACAACGTGGGAATAGAATCCATTTTCTATTATTTAAATCATGTTATGTAACTGAATGTCTAGCCTGGTTGCCAGTTGTTTTAGATAACATTCCACTCCTTGTCATTGAGTAGGCCTACAAGGAGTGGAATGTTTTCTAAACAGACTGGCAACCAGGCTGGTCTACTGAATGTCTAGAGTTGACACCTGACGACCAGCCAACTGGGCACCTGATGACCAGACACCTGGACACCTGACGACCAGACACCTGGACACCTGACGACCAGACACCTGGACACCTGACGACCAGACACCTGGACACCTGACGACCAGCCACCTGGACACCTGACGACCAGCCACCTGGACACCTGACGACCAGCCACCTGGACACCTGACGACCAGCCACCTGGACACCTGACGACCAGACACCTGGACACCTGACGACCAGCCACCTGGACACCTGACGACCAGCCACCTGGACACCTGACGACCAGACACCTGGACACCTGACGACCAGCCACCTGGACACCTGACGACCAGCCACCTGGACACCTGACGACCAGCCACCTGGACACCTGACGACCAGACACCTGGACACCTGACGACCAGCCACCTGGACACCTGACGACCAGCCACCTGGACACCTGACGACCAGACACCTGGACACCTGACGACCAGCCACCTGGACACCTGACGACCAGCCACCTGGACACCTGACGACCAGCCACCTGGACACCTGACGACCAGCCACCTGGACACCTGACGACCAGCTACCTGGACACCTGACGACCAGACACCTGGACACCTGACGACCAGCCACCTGGACACCTGACGACCAGACACCTGGACACCTGACGACCAGACACCTGGACACCTGACGACCAGCCACCTGGACACCTGACGACCAGACACCTGGACACCTGACGACCAGCCACCTGGACACCTGACGACCAGCCACCTGGACACCTGACGACCAGCCACCTGGACACCTGACGACCAGCCACCTGGACACCTGACGACCAGACACCTGGACACCTGACGACCAGACACCTGGACACCTGACGACCAGCCACCTGGACACCTGACGACCAGCCACCTGGACACCTGACGACCAGCTACCTGGACACCTGACGACCAGACACCTGGACACCTGACGACCAGACACCTGGACACCTGACGACCAGACACCTGGACACCTGACGACCAGACACCTGGACACCTGACGACCAGACACCTGGACACCTGACGACCAGCCACCTGGACACCTGACGACCAGACACCTGGACACCTGACGACCAGCCACCTGGACACCTGACGACCAGCCACCTGGACACCTGACGACCAGCTACCTGGACACCTGACGACCAGACACCTGGACACCTGACGACCAGACACCTGGACACCTGACGACCAGACACCTGGACACCTGACGACCAGACACCTGGACACCTGACGACCAGACACCTGGACACCTGACGACCAGCCACCTGGACACCTGACGACCAGACACCTGGACACCTGACGACCAGCCACCTGGACACCTGACGACCAGACACCTAATAAAACTGAGGAGTAATTTTATCTGTAATAAAGCCCTTTTTGTAGGGAAAACTTGTTCTGATCTGCTGGGCCTCGCTCCCCCTATGGGTAAACGGGGTCTTCGGATTGTGAGTCTGGTTTGACGTACTGACAAATTCTCTAAAACGACGTCGGAAGCGGCTTATGGTAGAGAAATTAACATTCAATGGCTGCGCCCCTGCCCAGTCACGTGAAATCCATAGATTAGGGCCTAATGAATTTATTATAAAATTGACTGATTTCTTTCTATGAACTGGAACTCATTAAAGTCGTTGAAATTGTTACGTGTTGCGTTTATATTTTTGGTTCTGTCACGTCCTGACCTTAGTTCCTTTATTATGTCTTTGTGTTAGTTTGGTCAGGGCGTGAGTTGGGGTGGGTAGTCTATGTTATTTTTTCTACGTTGTATTTCTGTGTTTGGCCTGGTAGGGTTCTCAATCAGAGGCATTTGTCGATCGATCGTTGTCTCTGATTGAGAATCATACTTAGGTAGCCTGTTTTCCCCAGTTTGGTTGTGGGTGATTATTTTCCCTGTCTGTGTTTGGCCTGGTATGGTTCTCAATCAGAGGCAGCTGTCGATCGTTGTCTCTGATTGAGAATCATACTTAGGTAGGCTGTTTTCCCCATTTTGGTTGTGGGTGATTATTTTCTGTCTAGTATTTTTTCGTCACCTTACAGGACTGTTCGTTTGTCGTTTTTGTTGTTTTGTTCAGTGTTCAGCTGTTTTATAAAAATAATGAACACTTACCACGCCGCACCTTGGTCCTCCTCTCTTTCTCCAGATGACAATCGTTACAGGTTCTGTATATTTAAACATGACTGTACTTCTAGTATGTAAGTCTATGTGACAGTCAGCAGATAAATCATATCCATTGAGTAAGTAAAGTGTAAGAATAAATCTACTTGTACTGTAATGACTGCTGACATTTTTAAAGGATGGAATTAAACATTGCTTATATCTAACTGCATTATTCATTCATTTCACTGTATTTTGTTATTAAGTATATATTTACAATATAATCTTTTACGACCTTTTATTAAATATATGTTGTTGTTTTTTTAAGTGTACTGCACTGTTGAGAGCTTGTAAGTAAACATTTCACTGTCACCATTTGCACCCTTTATCCTATGAACGTGACGAAATAAACTGGGATTTGATTAGTTTGGTATTGATGCGTACGGCTGGATCTACACATCACATGGCATGGAATGTGGTCGACACGAGACCACACAGTGTGCTCTGTAAGGTCCATTATAAATGATGGCCTATATTTCCCCTCCTACAAATAAACCACAGTGTTCTCTGTATTATGAATGAGAGACTATATTTCCCCTCCTACAAATAAACCACGGTGTTCTCTCTAAGGTCCATTGTGAACTAGAGCCCCCCTATAAATAAACCACGGTGTTCTCTCTAAGGTCCATTATGAACTAGAGCCCCCCTACAAATAAACCACGGTGTTCTCTCTAAGGTCCATTGTGAACTAGAGCCCCCCTACAAATAAACCACGGTGTTCTCTCTAAGGTCCATTGTGAACTAGAGCCCCCCTACAAATAAACCACGGTGTTCTCTCTAAGGTCCATTATGAACTAGAGCCCCCCTACAAATAAACCACAGTGTTCTCTCTAAGGTCCATTGTGAACTAGAGCCCCCCTATAAATAAACCACGGTGTTCTCTCTAAGGTCCATTGTGAACTAGAGCCCCCCTACAAATAAACCACGGTGTTCTCTCTAAGGTCCATTGTGAACTAGAGCCCCCCTACAAATAAACCACGGTGTTCTCTCTAAGGTCCATTGTGAACTAGAGCCCCCCTACAAATAAACCACGGTGTTCTCTCTAAGGTCCATTGTGAACTAGAGCCCCCCTACAAATAAACCACGGTGTTCTCTCTAAGGTCCATTGTGAACTAGAGCCCCCCTACAAATAAACCACGGTGTTCTCTCTAAGGTCCATTATGAACTAGAGCCCCCCTACAAATAAACCACGGTGTTCTCTCTAAGGTCCATTGTGAACTAGAGCCCCCCTACAAATAAACCACACAGTTGTTTGCTTATGTTTTATTTGTCATCAGATATAAAAATCAATGAATTGATGTCTGTATGATACAGTGTATAACTGCTACCTATGAACACAACATGTGGACTCTCTTGGTATCGGAAAAAAGCAACAAGTCATTTTCAATGTGTGTCATGTCAACACAAACGATTACTTGAACTTGAACATGGAAATATATTGTTATTATTATTATCCGTAAGATAGACTGACTGAAAAGTTGAATTAGTTTAGGACTATGCACTATAGTTGACCCAGTTTGTCTATGGTTCACAATGACAGGCCAGAATAACGCCTATGTATTTACAGCAAAGTGTATAGGCTACATCAGTTAAAGCCCCATAGTTTCACTTACAGTGTAGGCTACCTGCCCTCACTACAGTGTAGGCTACCTGCCCTCACTACAGTGTAGGCTACCTGCCCTCACTACAGTGTAGGCTACCTGCCTTCTCACTACAGTGTAGGCTACCTGCCTTCTCACTACAGTGTAGGCTACCTGCCCTCACCAGAGTGTAGGCTACCTGCCCTCACCAGAGTGTAGGCTACCTGCCCTCATCAGAGTGTAGGCTACCTGCCTTCTCACTACAGTGTAGGTTACCTGCCTTCTCACTACAGTGTAGGCTACCTGCCTTCTCACTACAGTGTAGGCTACCTGCCTTCTCACTACAGTGTAGGCTACCTTCCTTCTCACTACAGTGTAGGCTACCTGCCTTCTCACTACAGTGTAGGCTACCTGCCCTCACTACAGTGTAGACTACCTGCCTTCTCACTACAGTGTAGGCTACCTGCCCTCACTACAGTGTAGGCTACCTGCTTTCTCACTACAGTGTAGGCTACCTGCCCTCACTACAGTGTAGGCTACCTGCCTTCTCACTACAGTGTAGGCTACCTGCCTTCTCACTACAGTGGAGGCTACCTGCCTTCTCAGGACACCAGAGGGAGGCAAATGTCCATGAAAAAGAAATACTCCCCTCCAATCCTGTCCAGAATCCATATGATTCCATATGATTTATTCCATGTTATATATTCCATGTTAATTATTAAATATTTAAGTCATACCATGGCAACAATGATAATCACCTAATGTAGATTCAAGCACACATAAATAATATGATCATAGTTTATTTTTGAATGGCATCAATATTAACATACCATATTGTATCCACTATCCACTAAGCCTGTAGGAAATTACATTCCTGCCGGTCTACATTCTAGCATCTTTTTGAACGCTTTCCTGAAGCTGTCATCCAGAAAGGCGTAAAGAAAAGGGTTCAGACAAGAGTTGGCGTAGCTGAGGCTGGTGATGAAGTAGGACAACCCGATGAGCAGCGGAGTGGTCCTCAGGTCGGTGGTGAGAGCCACTATGGTGCTGAGGTGAAACCCCGTCCAACAGAACAGACACACCGCTAAGACTATAAACACCATAATAGTTACTTTCTTTTTAGCCTTGTCCAGCGCCTTGGCGTTGGAGTTGAGGCGCATGTTCCGTAGTTTGTACAGCATCATGGTGTAGAGAATACAGATGGTCGAAACCGGGATGGCAAAGCCGAGAATCAGGGTGTATATCCGGCTCGCCTTGAACCACAAACTCTCCGGGCTCGGGAAGCTGAGGACGCAGCTTTTCCGGTCCAAGTCATCGGGACTGATGTAGACCCCGGCGAATACAGTGAAAGGCATCACGATAAGAATCACGAGGATCCAGACGCACAGGCTCACTATCTTGGCCGCGCGGTACGTGCGGTACGGCATACGCTTGGAACGCACCGTCGCCAGAACGACCAGATAACGGTCCACACTCATGACCGTCAGGAAGTAGATACTGGAGAAGATGTTATAGTGGTCTATGCTCAGGATGACCTTACACAGCACCTCTCCTAAGGGCCAGTAGTGGAGCAGGTGCTCGGCGATGTTGATGGGTAGGACCAGGGTAAACAGGTCGTCGGCTATCGCCAAGTTTAGGATAAACATATTGGTCACCGTCTTCATTTTAGGCGCTTTGAGGATAACGTAGATAACGGCCGTGTTCCCCGTTAAACCCACGGCGCATATTACCGAATAGATCACAGGCAGAACTATATAGAGGTCCGCGTAAAAGTAGAACTCTGATTGGGGCGTGCAGTTCAGATCTGTCCGGTTAGTCGCGCTCAGATAATAGTAGTCCGTGGATTCGTTACACACCACCGGAAATACCCTGCGGCTGTTCGAGATAGATATATTCTCCATCTTCTAAGTCTTCTAATGTTTTATTGCACGTAAGAATAGAGGAAAGCACGTCGTTCAGGATGCATGTTTGTTTAGAGGTAAAACAGGCAGTGGTGAAGTGTCATTTTGGCTCTTGTGTAGGTCGGCTCTGTCTGATTTTACGCATGCATTCCGCATCACGAAATCTATGGAGAGCAGAAATATGGAATACAAATGAAAAGCAGTACATCACAACAAACCTCTTCTGCTGTTAATAGTTTATTCACAACACATTATATCATCATTTAACCCACATCTATCACAATGGATTGGATAAACACAACACCCACCTATACGATTAGACCCACTTGGCACAGACGTCAATTCAACGTATATTCCCAGCCAGCTCCACGTTGGTTCTAAGTAATTGAATTGAAAATGATGTAGAAGCAACGTTGATTCAACCAGTGTGTGCCCGGTGGTGACGCACTGTTATTTGAGTTATAACCTGCAATAGGACCACAATTACAAATGTTATTTTAAACTGAGAGTGCAGAAATACATTTTCAACAATACTAATGTTTAAGTTTTTTAAATTTCTTTTCCAGACCATACACGTGACATATCTCGTGGGCAATCATGTTTGTGCCACAATCAAAAGTAACAAAAACAAAAGCTCAATTAGGGACTTACCGCGCTCGTGGAGGCTCGCTCCTTTTCCTTTCTGTCTTCTGTGCTGCGGTGAGTAGCAGCAGCAGCAGCAGCGAACTGGAGATGTCCACTTCCCAACCAGTTGGACCGGAGGAAAACACGGACGGGTGACGTCAGTCCACAGCACAGCGCGCAGTGAGGCACGAGGCACTCAGCTTGCTGTAGGTACCCAGAAGTGTTGCTATACTTCCTGTCCTGTAGTGAGGAATAGCCAAGTGATGATATTACTCCTCTGCATAGACACTTGGTGTATTTATTGTAAAGCGTAACTGTTGGCATATTGCTGTGTGGTATGGCTGCTATGAGTGATTATCTTTTTTCTGTATGGATGGAGATCCTAGAGGTTGTTATTGCTCCTGGACTCTAAGTGTATCTGGGCAATATAATGTTATATTGATTGCCTTGGTGTTGTTACAGTGTGAACATTACAGTGTGAACATCACAGGTGTCTATGATGGGAACATCACAGGTGTCTATGATGGGAACATTACAGGTGTCTATGATGGGAACATTACAGGGGTCTATGATGGCAACATTACAGTGGTCTATGATGGGAACATTACAGTGGTCTATGATTGGAACATTACAGTGGTCTATGATGGGAACATTACAGTAGTCTATGATGGGAACATTACAGGTGTCTATAATGGGAACATTACAGTGGTCTGTGATGGGAACATTACAGTGGTCTGTGATGGGAACATTACAGTGATCTATGACGGGAACATTACAGTGGTCTATGATGGGAACATTACAGTGGTCTGTGATGGGAACATTACAGTGGTCTATGATGGGAACATTACAGTGGTCTATGATGGGAACATTACAGTGGCCTATGATGGGAACATTACAGGTGTCTATAATGGGAACATTACAGTGGTCTGTGATGGGAACATTACAGTGGTCTATGATGGGAACATTATAGTGGTCTATGATGGGAACATTACAGTGGTCTATGATGGGAACATTACAGTGGTCTGTGATGGGAACATTACAGTGGTCTGTGATGGGAACATTACAGTGATCTATGATGGGAACATTACAGTGGTCTATGATGGGAACATTACAGTGGTCTGTGATGGGAACATTACAGTGGTCTATGATGGGAACATTACAGTGGTCTATGATGGGAACATTACAGTGGCCTATGATGGGAACATTACAGGTGTCTATGATGGGAACATTACAGGTGTCTATAATGGGAACATTACAGTGGTCTGTGATGGGAACATTACAGTGGTCTATGATGGGAACATTATAGTGGTCTATGATGGGAACATTACAGTGGTCTATGATGGGAACATTACAGTGGTCTATGATGGGAACATTACGTGAATTCCGGGCTCTCTCTCTTTCTCTCAATTTGTGTCAAGCAAAGTTTGAGCCGCTTAGAAACCACTAGGAATTAACTTTCTTAGTGAAGTTTTACCTTCTTTTTCCCAAAGGTATTTTCATGTTTCCCCTAAATATTCCTATAATGTTTCCATTCCTCCCTGGCTTTCATCTCCAATCTCCTCCTTTACCTCTGTGACTGTCAACTCAAATCCACTTTTCTACAATATAGTTCACTTTTCAATTACCTCTTCCCCCTCTCCACCCCTCACCCTCTCCTACTCCTCCCCTCATCTTCGCTTCCTCACCTCCTCTCATTTAATAGTTTCATTCTGCATCCATAACGAGGCATCCACGTGTAGTGGGTGGCTAAGTGCTCTGCTACTGCCTTCCTAAGACCTAGAAGTACTGTTACCCAGGATACTGTACCAAGGATTCTCTTCAGCAGTACTGTTACCCAGGATACTGTTACCCAGGATACTGTTACCCAGGATTCTCTTCAGCAGTACTGTTACCCAGGATACTGTACCAAGGATTCTCTTCAGCAGTACTGTTACCCAGGATACTGTTACCCAGGATACTGTTACCCAGGACACTGTTACCCAGGATACTGTTACCCAGGATACTGTTACCCAGGATTCTCTTCAGCAGTACTGTTACCCAGGATACTGTACCAAGGATTCTCTTCAGCAGTACTGTTACCCAGGATACTGTTACCCAGGATACTGTACCAAGGATTCTCTTCAGCAGTACTGTTACCCAGGATACTGTTACCCAGAATTCTCTTCATGAGTACTGTTACCCAGGGTACTGTTACCCAGGATACTGTTACCCAGGATACTGTTACCCAGGATTATTTTCAGCAGTACTGTTATCCAGGATACTGTTACCCAGGAAACTGTTACCCATGATTTGTTTCAGCAGTATTGTTACCCAGGATACTGTTACCCAGGATATTGTTACCAAGGATACTGTTACCAAGGATAGTTACCCAGGATTCTCTTCAGCAGTACTGTTACCCAGGATACTGTTACCCAGGATTCTTTTCAGCAGTATTGTTACCCAGGATACTGTTACCCAGGATACTGTTACCCAGGATACTGATCCTCAGGATTATTTTCAGCAGTACTGTTACCCAGGATACTGTTACCCAGGACACTGTTACCCCGGATTCTCTTCAGCAGTACTGCTATCCAGGATACTGTTACCCAGGATACTGTTACCCAGGATTATTTTCAGCAGTACTGCTATCCAGGATACTGTTACCCAGGATCCTGTTACCCAGAATTCTCTTCATGAGTACTGTTACCCAGGGTACCGTTACCCAGGATACTGTTACCCAGGATGCCGTTACACAGGATTCTTTTCAGCAGTACTGTTACCCAGGATACTGTTACCCAGGAAACTGTTACCCAGGATTTTCTTCAGCAGTACTGTTACCCAGGATACCGTTACACAGGTTTATTTTCAGCAGTACTGTTACCCAGGATACTGTTACCCAGGATACTGTTACCCACGATTTTTTCCGGCAGTACTGTTACCCAGGATACTGTTACCCAGGATAGTTACCCAGGATTCTCTTCAGCAGTACTGTTACCCAGGATACTGTTACCCAGGATACTGTTACCCAGGGCACTGTTACCCAGGATACTGTTACCCAGGATTCTTTTCAGCAGTACCGTTATCCAGGATACTGTTAGCCAGGATACGGATCCCCAGGAAACTGTTACGCATAGAAGTGTAGTGTACCATAGTGATGTGGTATTTACTATAGTAGTGTAGTGGACCATAGTGATGTGGTATTTACTATAGTAGTGTAGTGGACCATAGTGATGTGGTATTTACTATAGTAGTGTAGTATACCATAGTGATGTGGTGTTTACTATAGTAGTGTAGTCTAGTAGACCATAGTGATGTGGTATTTACTATAGTAGTGTATTGTATTAGACCATAGTGATGTGGTATTTACTATAGTAGTGTAGTGTAGTGTAGTGTACCATAGTGATGTGGTATTTACTATAGTAGTGTGGTGGACAATAGTGATGTGGTATTTACTATAGTGGTGTAGTGTAGTATACCATAGTGATGTGATATTTACTATAGTAGTGTAGTGTATTAGACCATAGTGATGTGGTATTTACTATAGTAGTGTAGTGGACCATATTGATGTGGTATTTACTATAGTAGTGTAGTATACCATAGTGATGTTGTATTTACTATAGTAGTGTAGTGTAGTGGACCATAGTTATGTGGTATTTACTATAGTAGTGTAGTATACCATATTGACGTGGTATTTACCATAGTAGTGTAGTATACCATATTGATGTGGTATTTACTATCGTAGTGTAGTGGACCATATTGATGTGGTATTTACTATAGTAGTGTAGTATACCATATTGACGTGGTATTTACCATAGTAGTGTAGTATACCATATTGATGTGGTATTTACTATCGTAGTGTAGTATACCATAGTGATGTGGTATTTACTATAGTAGTGTAGTGGACCATAGTGATGTGGTATTTACTATAGTAGTGTAGTGGACCATAGTGATGTGGTATTTTCTATAGTAGTCTAGTGTATTAGACCATAGTGATGTGGTATTTACTATAGTAGTCTATTAGACCATAGTGATGTGGTATTTACTATAGTAGTCTATTAGACCATAGTGATGTGATATTTACTATAGTAGTGTAGTGGACCATAGTGATGTGGTATTTACTATAGTAGTGTCGTGTAATATACCATAGTGATGTGGTATTTACTATAGTAGTGTAGTGTAGTGGACCATATTGATGTGGTATTTACTATAGTAGTGTAGTGGACCATAGTGATGTGGTATTTACTATAGTAGTGTAGTGTAGTGGACCATAGTGATGTGGTATTTACTATAGTAGTGTATTAGACCATAGTGATGTGGTATTTACTATAGTAGTCTAGTAGACCATAGTGATGTGATATTTACTATAGTAGTGTAGTGGACCATAGTGATGTGGTATTTACTATAGTAGTGTCGTGTAGTATACCATAGTGATGTGGTATTTACTATAGTAGTGTAGTGTAGTGGACCATATTGATGTGGTATTTACTATAGGAGTGTAGTATACCATAGTGATGTGGTATTTACTATAGTAGTGCAGTGTAGTGGACCATAGTGATGTGGTATTTACTATAGTAGTGTAGTATACCATATTGACGTGGTATTTACCATAGTAGTGTAGTATACCATATTGATGTGGTATTTACTATCGTAGTGTAGTATACCATAGTGATGTGGTATTTACTATAGTAGTGTAGTGGACCATAGTGATGTGGTATTTACTATAGTAGTGTAGTGGACCATAGTGATGTGGTATTTACTATAGTAGTGTAGTACACCATATTGATGTGGTATTTACTATCGTAGTGTAGTATACCATAGTGATGTGGTATTTACTATAGTAGTGTAGTGGACCATAGTGATGTGGTATTTACTATAGTATTGTAGTATACCATAGTGATATGGTATTTACTATAGTAGTCTAGTAGACCATAGTGATGTGGTATTTACTATAGTAGTGTAGTAGACCATAGTGATGTGGTATTTACTATAGTAGTGTCGTGTAGTATACCATAGTGATGTGGTATTTACTATAGTAGTGTAGTGTAGTGGACCATAGTGTTGTGGTATTTACTATAGTAGTGTAGTATACCATATTGACGTGGTATTTACCATAGTAGTGTAGTATACCATATTGATGTGGTATTTACTATCGTAGTGTAGTATACCATATTGACGTGGTATTTACTATAGTAGTGTAGTGGACCATATTGATGTGGTATTTACTATAGTAGTGTAGTATACCATAGTGATGTGGTATTTACTATAGTAGTGCAGTGTAGTGGACCATAGTGATGTGGTATTTACTATAGTAGTGTAGTATACCATATTGACGTGGTATTTACCATAGTAGTGTAGTATACCATATTGATGTGGTATTTACTATAGTAGTCTATTAAACCATATTGATGTGGTATTTACTATCGTAGTGTAGTAGACCATAGTGATGTGGTATTTACTATAGTATTGTAGTATACCATAGTGATGTGGTATTTACTATAGTAGTCTAGTAGACCATAGTGATGTGGTATTTACTATAGTAGTGTAGTGGACCATAGTGATGTGGTATTTACTACAGTATTGTAGTATACCATAGTGATGTGGTATTTACTATAGTAGTCTAGTAGACCATAGTGATGTGGTATTTACTATAGTAGTATAGTAGACCATAGTGATGTGGTATTTACTATAGTAGTGTCGTGTAGTATACCATATTGACGTGGTATTTACTATAGTAGTGTAGTGTAGTGGACCATATTGATGTGGTATTTACTATAGTAGTGTAGTATACCATAGTGATGTGGTATTTACTATAGTAGTGCAGTGTAGTGGAACATAGTGATGTGGTATTTACTATAGTAGTGTAGTATACCATATTGACGTGGTATTTACCATAGTAGTGTAGTATACCATATTGATGTGGTATTTACTATCGTAGTGTAGTATACCATAGTGATGTGGTATTTACTATAGTAGTGTAGTGGACCATAGTGATGTGGTATTTACTATAGTAGTGTAGTGGACCATAGTGATGTGGTATTTACTATAGTAGTGTAGTATACCATATTGACGTGGTATTTACCATAGTAGTGTAGTATACCATATTGATGTGGTATTTACTATCGTAGTGTAGTATACCATAGTGATGTGGTATTTACTATAGTATTGTAGTATACCATATTGATGTGGTATTTACTATAGTAGTGTAGTGTAGTGGACCATAGTTATGTGGTATTTACTATAGTAGTGTAGTATACCATATTGACGTGGTATTTACCATAGTAGTGTAGTATACCATAGTGATGTGGTATTTACTATAGTAGTCTATTAAACCATAGTGATGTGGTATTTACTATAGTAGTGTAGTGGACCATAGTGATGTGGTATTTACTATAGTAGTGTAGGGGACCATAGTGATGTGGTATTTACTATAGTAGTGTAGTATAGTGTACCATATTGATGTGGTATTTACTATAGTAGTGTAGTGGACCATAGTGATGTGGTATTTTCTATAGTAGTCTAGTGTATTAGACCATAGTGATGTGGTATTTACTATAGTAGTCTATTAGACCATAGTGATGTGGTATTTACTATAGTAGTCTATTAGACCATAGTGATGTGGTATTTACTATAGTAGTGTAGTGGACCATAGTGATGTGGTATTTACTATAGTAGTGTATTAGACCATAGTGATGTGGTATTTACTATAGTAGTCTAGTAGACCATAGTGATGTGATATTTACTATAGTAGTGTAGTGGACCATAGTGATGTGGTATTTACTATAGTAGTGTCGTGTAGTATACCATAGTGATGTGGTATTTACTATAGTAGTGTAGTGTAATGGACCATAGTTATGTGGTATTTACTATAGTAGTGTAGTATACCATAGTGATGTGGTATTTACTATAGTAGTGTAGTAGACCATAGTGATGTGGTATTTACTATAGTAGTGTAGTGGACCATAGTGATGTGGTATTTACTATAGTAGTGTAGTGGACCATAGTGATGTGGTATTTACTATAGTAGTGTAGTGGACCATAGTGATGTGGTATTTACTATAGTAGTGTAGTGGACCATAGTGATGTGGCATTTACTATAGTAGTGTAGTGGACCATAGTGATGTGGTATTTACTATAGTAGTGTAGTGTATTAGACCATAGTGATGTGGTATTTACTATAGTAGTGTATTAGACCATAGTGATGTGGTATTTACTATAGTAGTCTAGTAGACCGTAGTGATGTGATATTTACTATAGTAGTGTAGTGGACCATAGTGATGTGGTATTTACAATAGTAGTGTAGTGTACCATAGTGATGTGGTATTTACTATAGTAGTGTAGTATAGTGTACCATATTGACGTGGTATTTACCATAGTAGTGTAGTATACCATATTGATGTGGTATTTACTATCGTAGTGTAGTATACCATAGTGATGTGGTATTTACTATAGTAGTGTATTAGACCATAGTGATGTGGTATTTACTATAGTAGTGTAGTATACCATAGTGATATGGTATTTACTATAGTAGTGTAGTGGACCATAGTGATGTGGTATTTACTATAGTAGTGTAGTGGACCATAGTGATGTGGTATTTACTATAGTAGTGTAGTGGACCATAGTGATGTGGTATTTACTATAGTAGTGTAGTGGACCATAGTGATGTGGTATTTACTATAGTAGTGTAGTGGACCATAGTGATGTGGTATTTACTATAGTAGTCTAGTAGACCATAGTGATGTGGTATTTACTATAGTAGTGTATTAGACCATAGTGATGTGGTATTTACTATAGTAGTGTAGTGGACCATAGTGATGTGGTATTTACTATAGTAGTGTAGTGGACCATAGTGATGTGGTATTTACTATAGTAGTGTAGTGTATTAGACCATAGTGATGTGGTATTTACTATAGTAGTGTAGTATACCATATTGATGTGGTATTTACTATAGTAGTCTAGTAGACCATAGTGATGTGGTATTTACTATAGTAGTCTAGTAGACCAAATTGATGTGGTATTTACTATAGTAGTCTAGTAGACCATAGTGATGTGGTATTTACTATAGTAGTGTAGTAGACCATAGTGATGTGGTATTTACTATAGTAGTGTAGTGTAGTGTACCATAGTGATGTGGTATTTACTATAGTAGTGTAGTGTAGTGTACCATAGTGATGTGGTATTTACTACAGTAGTCTAGTAGACCATAGTGATGTGGTATTTACTATAGTAGTGTAGTGTAGTAGACCATAGTGATGTGGTATTTACTATAGTAGTGTAGTGTAGTGGACCATAGTGATGTGGTATTTACTATAGTAGTGTAGTGGACCATAGTGATGTGGTATTTACTATAGTAGTGTATTAGACCATAGTGATGTGGTATTTACTATAGTAGTGTAGTATACCATAGTGATGTGATATTTACTATAGTAGTGTAGTGGACCATAGTGATGTGGTATTTACTATAGTAGTGTCGTGTAGTAGACCATAGTGATGTGGTATTTACTATAGTAGTGTAGTGTAGTGGACCATATTGATGTGGTATTTACTATAGTAGTGTAGTATACCATAGTGATGTGGTATTTACTATAGTAGTGCAGTGTAGTGGACCATAGTTATGTGGTATTTACTATAGTAGTGTAGTATACCATATTGACGTGGTATTTACCATAGTAGTGTAGTATACCATATTGATGTGGTATTTACTATCGTAGTGTAGTATACCATAGTGATGTGGTATTTACTATAGTAGTGTAGTGGACCATAGTGATGTGGTATTTACTATAGTAGTGTAGTGGACCATAGTGATGTGGTATTTACTATAGTAGTGTAGTGGACCATAGTGATGTGGTATTTACTATAGTAGTCTAGTAGACCATAGTGATGTGATATTTACTATAGTAGTGTAGTGGACCATAGTGATGTGGTATTTACTATAGTAGTGTAGTGGACCATAGTGATGTGGTATTTACTATAGTAGTGTAGTATAGTGTACCATATTGATGTGGTATTTACTATAGTAGGGTCGTGTATTAGACCATAGTGATGTGGTATTTACTATAGTAGTGTAGTGTACCATAGTGATGTGGTATTTACTATAGTAGTGTATTAGACCATAGTGATGTGGTATTTACTATAGTAGTGTAGTGGACCATAGTGATGTGGTATTTACTATAGTAGTGTAGTGGACCATAGTGATGTGGTATTTACTATAGTAGTGTAGTGGACCATAGTGATGTGGTATTTACTATAGTAGTCTAGTAGACCATAGTGATGTGGTATTTACTATAGTAGTGTAGTGTATTAGACCATAGTGATGTGGTATTTACTATAGTAGTCTTTTAAACCATAGTGATGTGGTATTTACTATAGTAGTGTAGTGTACCATAGTGATGTGGTATTTACTATTGTAGTGTAGTGGACCATAGTGATGTGGTATTTACTATAGTAGTGTAGTCTAGTAGACCATAGTGATGTGGTATTTACTATAGTAGTGTAGTGTATTAGACCATAGTGATGTGGCATTTACTATAGTAGTGTAGTATACCATAGTGATGTGGTATTTACTATAGTAGTGTAGTGGACCATAGTGATGTGGTATTTACTATAGTAGTGTAGTGTAGTAGACCATAGTGATGTGGTATTTACTATGGTAGTGTAGTGTAGTGGACCATATTGATGTGGTATTTACTATAGTAGTGTAGTATACCATAGTGATGTGGTATTTACTATAGTAGTGTCGTGTAGTATACCATAGTGATGTGGTATTTACTATAGTAGTGTAGTGTAGTGGACCATAGTTATGTGGTATTTACTATAGTAGTGTAGTATACCATATTGACGTGGTATTTACCATAGTAGTGTAGTATACCATATTGATGTGGTATTTACTATCGTAGTGTAGTATACCATAGTGATGTGGTATTTACTATAGTAGTGTAGTGGACCATAGTGATGTGGTATTTACTATAGTAGTCTAGTAGACCATATTGATGTGGTATTTACTATAGTAGGGTAGTGTATTAGACCATAGTGATGTGGTATTTACTATAGTAGTGTAGTGTACCATAGTGATGTGGTATTTACTATAGTAGTGTAGTGGACCATAGTGATGTGGTATTTACTATAGTAGTGTAGTGGACCATAGTGATGTGGTATTTACTACAGTAGTGTAGTGTAGTGGACCATAGTGATATGGCATTTACTATAGTAGTGTTGTGGACCATAGTGATGTGGTATTTACTATAGTAGTGTATTAGACCATAGTGATGTGGTATTTACTATAGTAGTGTAGTGTAGTGGACCATAGTGACGTGGTATTTACTATAGTAGTGTAGTGTACCATAGTGATGTGGTATTTACTATAGTAGTGTAGTATACCATAGTGATGTGGTATTTACTATAGTAGTGTATTAGACCATAGTGATGTGGTATTTACTATAGTAGTGAAGTAGACCATTCACCTGGCTGGATGATAAATGCTGTTTGTCTTAGTAGAGATCTCGCTTCATGGAGCCTTTCAGGTTTGGTGTGTGTGGATGTGAGCGTGTGCGTGTGTGTGTCTTCATTAGTGTGTACATCGATAATAATATTTCACCTGAGGACCAGCCAGAGTGTTTTTAATGTTCAATGCCGTGTGAGAAACATCCGTGCTGCCGTCCGTGTAAAATCATTTTTCATACGTAGGTGGCTAATTTGCTCAGAGCCATTCTGTTCTATCTAAACGAGGTGGTCGGAGTAATTTACGATCGGTGAGACGAAAAAAAACCCTGACAAGAGGAGGTTGTTCTCTTTGATTAGGATAGAGAGATACAGGTTCACTGAAGTCACTGAAGCCTCATAATTGTTGTAAATGTACATTTCATTTGCAATTAACCTCAAAGATCATTTCAAACCGAAAGTCAATCAATCAATGAAGTGAATGTTATAAAGCCCTTTATAACATCTAGTTATAACATCTAGTTATAACATCTAGTTATAACATCTAGTTGTCAGAAAGTGCTACAGACAGAAATGCATTATGCTGTGAACCTTCCAGAGGTGTTGTCACGCTCTGATTTGTTTTTTACCTGTCCTTGTGCTCGTCTCCACCCCTTCCAGGTGTCGCCCATCGTCCCCACTCTACCTCTGGGTGTTTATACCTGTTTTTCCGACTGTCTGTGCCATTTTGTATCGTTTGTTCAAGCCTACCAGCATTTTGTGCCTCAGCTCCTGCCTTTTCCAGTTTCTCTTTTCTCGCCCTTCTGGTTCTTGACCCTTGCCTGTCCTTACTCCGAAGCCCGCCTGCCTGACCCTGTCCTGACTCCGAAGCCCACCTGCCTGACCCTGAGCCTGTCCTGACTCCAAAGCCTGCCTGACCCTGAGCCTGTCCTGACTCCGAAGCCCGCCTGCCTGACCCTGAGCCTGTCCTGACTCCGAACCCCGCCTGCCTGACCCTGAGCCTGTCCTGACTCCAAAGCCCGCCTGCCTGACCCTGAGCCTGTCCTGACTCCAAAGCCCGCCTGCCTGACCCTGAACCTGTCCTGACTCCGAAGCCCGCCTGCCTGACCCTGAGCCTGTCCTGACTCCAAAGCCCGCCTGCCTGACCCTGAGCCTGCCTGCCGTCCTGTACCTTTGCTCCTACTCTGGATTGTCGACCCCTGCCTGCCTTGACCTGTCATTTGACTGCCCCTGTTGTTATAATAAACATTGTAACTTCACCCAGTCTGCATTTGGGTCTTACCTTAATCCCTGATTGGTGTGGGAGTCAATGGGGTTCGGAAGGGTGAGGGCACTCAATGAAGACATGGGAGGAACGCATGGACGAAGAAAGGAGGAGAAATCTAGATGAAAGACAGAAGAAAATGAAAGAAGAGGACATTGAAAGGAAAAAATGAAGAACGAACTGAAAGACGAAAGAACGGACTGAAAGACAAAAGAACAGACTGAAAGAAAGAACAGACTGAAAGATGAAAGAACAGACTGAAAGATGAAAGAACAGACTGAAAGATGAAAGAACAGACTGAAAGACGAAAGAACAGACTGAAGAACGAAAGAACAGACTGAAAGACGAAAAAAATGCTACAGTGTTCACCTTGCCTAAAGTCAATTCTAGCCAAGAAGTACACTTTAAATTGCTTTTTGCCAAAATACTATTTGAGTTTATTAATGAGTGAAGTGCCCTAAACCAAGCTAGTTTTTTTTTTATTGAGCCGGCAGAGTGCCATCCTGTGAACAGTAAATGTACAATTTACATTTTTCAACAAGAAAAGCGGACACTTCATCTGTACACGCCGCTACCTCATAAATCAAAACCCCTCTGGACCAGCCCTCACAGTCCCTTTTTAAGATAGGTTACTTTGATGATTTGGGCATGATATTGAAAGGGTACTAATGTAGGGTGGCAGTAGCTTGCCTTGTATTGTTTTTTGGTATCAAAATGCAGACCATGTCACATGGTGGATGGGACTTCCAGTTGACGTGTGTTGAGGTGACAGGTATTCAGTGGTTGGGGATGAGGAGAACAGGACAAGGTGCCTCTCTCTCTCTTTCTCTTTCTCTTTCTCTCTCTCTTTCTTTCTTTTTTTCTTTCTCTCTCTGTCAATTCGAGGAGCTTCATTGGCATTGGCATTAAACGTGAAGATTGTATAATATCAAATCAATTCTCTGTGTAATTATTCCGTAATTCAATGAATCACGGAATATTATTTATCTAGGAAGTCGGGGGCGCCATGGAACATGTTGTTTATAGAGTGTAAATTTCCCGAATATAACTCTTCAGATATTTTATTATTTTATTGATTATTCACTTATTAATGTATTCTTACCTCATCAGTCACATATCATGGGTTATCTGCACGAACCCTAGCATAGGTCATGAATCAGCCATATAGAAATTGGCATTCTTTATTTATTTACTAACTAACTTAAATCAGTCACAGAATTACATAAACACACATTGGTTACTAACATGATAGAAAAGTCAATAGTGGACTAAGCCAATATGAAGGCAGTAGACAAAGGAAAGGGGTGGGGACAGTTTAAGAGCGGGAAAGTCAAAGATGATTCACTGTAATACAGTTGATAACCACTCTCATGAAATGCCAATACTTTTACATTGAACAGCCGCTCGTTCGAAAATATATTGCAATTTACATATTTACGAGTGTATGCCTTTGTTGTCCCTCTCTGCTATCGCCGGTCCGTCTGCTGGATAATAGTTCATCAGAGAGTCTCTGGTTGCGTTCCCCAGAGGTCCCAAGATCTTACGTGGTTGTAGTTGTTGTCGTGTCTTTACTACCATTAACTGAAGACTTAGTTTTATCAAAGATTCTCTGTAATTATTATTACGCGATTAAACTGATTAATAATGTAACTGTAATTAACTAGGAAGTCGGGGCACCAAGGAAAATATTCAGATTACAAAGTTGTAATTTAGTAATATAACTTTTCAGATATTTTCAAAGTCTACTTAATTAATTAATGATTTACTTTACCTCACGTTAGTCTCATTCCAAACATCGTAAATTGTTATCTGTTATCTGCACGAACCCAGTCTTCACTATGAGTCATCCATACATCAATTGTCTTAAATCATTTATTTACTAACTAAGTAATTCACAGAAATGCATAAACAAACAGTTGATAGTTACAAGGAAATGATAAGGGAGTTTCCCTAGTGGGATAAACCGGCATCGCGGCTTGGTGTACGAAAGGGAAGTGGGGGTCGACTGAGATAAGACAACACACAGTTGATAATTATAACAAATGAAATACTAATCCTTTGCACATGAACACTCACTCATTCGGGAACAATTGCAATCAAAATATATATTTACTCTCAGTGTGTCGTCGGGGTCTCTTGAAAAGTTAGTTTCTTTTGGAAAGTGTCAACTTTTGAATGAAAGCCCATAATCTCCTTTAGAAGGCTAACATCATATTTCATCTTTTCAAAAGTATTCCTTTATACTCAATCATTTATTTTATCCAACATTCAGATTCAAACCCCCAATAATTGAGAAGGGTAGACAAACAAAGAAACAGCAGGAGGAGTCCTTCAACTCGACATGACTGTCCCTTAAGTGTCCATGGACCATTCACACATTCTCAAAAATATATATTTAGTTTAATTCTCCATTTTTGGGGGGATTAGGAGTTTTGTCAAGAAGAATGCCTTTGTTCTCCATAGGCTCCTCAATACTGAGAGTTTCTACCAGGATCTTATGACCGTTGCAAAACCTATAGTGGGAGGGAGCGTGAGAGACGGGGGAGCCACGATATACACCCAAAAGGGCCACCTCGTGACAATGGGTTGTGTTAACAATAGGGTTTGTTCTTCACCCTTTTCCAGTGGCAACAGGTCACAAGTATTGCTGCTGTGATTGCACACTGTGGTATTTCACCCAATAGAAATGGGATTTTATCAAAATGGGTCTGTGTAATCTGAGGGAAATGTGTCTCTAATAGGGTCACACATTTGGCAGGAGGTTAGGAAGTGCTGTTCAGTGTCCATCTCATTTTGTGGGCAGAGTGCACATAGCCTGTCTTCTCTTGAGAGCCATGTCTGCCTACGGTGGCCTTTCTTAATAGCAAGGCTATGCTCACTAAGTCTGTACATAGTCAAAGCTTTCCTTAAGTTTGGGTCAGTCACAGTGGTCAGGTATTCTGCCAATTTATTTCCCATTTCACTCCACAACAACCAGGCTTTAGGTTGCTCTTGATTTTGACACATCTAATGAACAGCACTAGTGATTAAACTTACCCCAATCAGCAACACGTGATGACAATTACTAACAAGTTGAATGTTTGAAGAGACTGTTGTGAATGCTTCTCAGTCAAAAGGGGAGATGATCTCTACACACGAGTCTCAACGAGATAAATCATGTGTGTAATAGCGGTAATCGGGTTACAGAGATTAACTACCCAAACTCTCGTTTCCTGGGATAAATAATTCTGAGAAACCATGAAATATAATACATTATTTCCATGAATAGCACGACATGAATTAGAACCGTTAAATTAGGCCTAAAGGTTTTATTTAACCTCTCTAGGGGGTGTGGGACGCTATCATCCCACCTGGCCAACATCCAGTGAAATTGCAGAGCGCCAAATTCAAAAACAGAAATACTCATAATAACAATTTAGAAAACATACAAGTGTTATACATCGGCTTAACCGTTGTGTCAGATTTTCAAAAAGGATTTACGGCAAAAGCCCATGCGATTGTCTGAGGACAGCGCCCAGCACACAAAACATTACAAACAGTTACCAGCCAAGTAGAGGAGTAACAGAAGTCAGAAATAGCGATAAAATGTATCACCTACCTTTGATGATCTTCATAGGGTTGCACTGACAAGACTCCCAGTTACCCAATAAATGTTTGTTTTGTTCGATAAAGTCCCTCTTTATATCCAAAAACCTCCATTTTGTTGGCGCGTTTTGTTCAGTAATCCACTGGCTCCAAGGCGGTCAAAACAGGCAGACGAAAAATCCCAAAAGTATCAGTAAAGTTTGTAGAAACATGTCAAACGATGTTTATAACCAATCCTCAGGTTGTTTTTAAGTCATAATAATCAATCATATTTAAACCGGACAATGTAAAATAACAACAAGAAAGACGCGCTCTCTGTCGGGCTCAGTTAACAGCTCTGGGACACTGCAGGGTCCACTCATTCTTGCTCTCTCATTTTTCAGAATACAAGCCTGATACAATTTCTAAAGAGTGTTGACATCTAGTGGAAGCCATATGAAGTGCAATCTGAGTCCTAAGTCATTGGATACTGTAAAGGCAGTCAATGGAAAACTACAAACATAAAACAATCCCACTTCCTGGATGGATTTTTCTCAGGTTTTTGACTGCCATATCAGTTCTGTTATACTCACATACATTCTTTTCTTTAGAGTGTTTTCCATCCAAATCTACCAATCATATGCATATCCTAGCTTCTGGGCCTGAGTAACAGGCAGTTTACTTTGGGCATGCTTTTCATCCGGAGGTGAGAATAGTTTCCCCTACCCTAGTGAGGTTAACTAGGCAAGTCAGTAAAGAACAAATTCTTATTTCCAACAACAGCCTAACGGGGAACAGTGGGTTAACTGCCTTGTTCAGGGGATGAATAACAGATTTTTACCTTGTCAGCTCGGGGACTCAATCCAGCAATCGCACGTCTTCTCCCACTCCTCTCATCTGATTTTATTAACCACCTGTCCTGGCATTCATCATTACAGGCACGCAAAATCCTAGAGGAATACCTGGTTCGGTCTGCTTTCCACCAGACACGTGTCCTTTATTTATTAAATGATCTCCCTGTACCTGCTTCCCGTCTCCAGCGTCAATCCTCACAGACTGCTGATACCAAAATTGGAAACATCAGGGAGGCCTTGTGTTTTGTTGGTGACGTCGGATCCGGGTGCTGTCGTCGTTTGAATTGGGAGTGCCTTAGCTGGCTCGTTGGGCTTCCTCGCCCTAGCTGGCTCATTGGGCTTCCTTGCCCTAGCTGGCTCGTTGGGCTTCCTTGTCCTAGCTGGCTCGTTGGGCTTCCTCGCCCTAGCTGGCTCGTTGGGCTTCCTCGCCCTAGCTGGCTCGTTGGGCTTCCTCGCCCTAGCTGGCTCGTTGGGCTTCCTTGCCCTAGCTGGCTCGTTGGGCTTCCTTGCCCTAGCTGGCTCGTTGGGCTTCCTTGCCCTAGCTGGCTCGTTGGGCTTCCTTGCCCTAGCTGGCTCGTTGGGCTTCCTTGCCCTAGTTGGCTCGAGAGGTTTTTATTTTCCCGGTGGCAGGAGCCCAGCCCACGCCATGCTTCAGCCGGCCATCATGCTTCCACGTCTCAGTGGGATCGTCAGGCTTTCACGCCTCAACCCGGATCGTCAGGCTCCCACGCCTCTGCTGGTTCATCAGGCTTCTACGCCCCATCGGGCTTGTCCAGCGCCCACGCCTCGGACGGCCCATCAGGCTTGCCCAGGTGGAACGCCGGGCCGGCGCCCCTAGGGGGGGGATACTGTCACGCCTGCTCCCTCAATCCCTCTCTGGCACTCAAGGGCACCAGACTGTCTATCATTACGCACACCTGTCACCATCATTACGCGCCGCTGCGCAACATTGGACTCACCTGGACTCCATTACCTTGTTGATTACACCCTCTTCATCTGTCTGTTCCTCACGTTATTCCCTGTGTCAGCATTGATGTTGTTATTTTGTCCCCTGTCCAGACACGGTTCCTGTCCTGGTTCATGTCCGTTGTCTATTAAAATGTTCTCCCTGTACCTGTTTCCTGTCTTCAGCGTCAAGCCTCACAGTTAATAAATCACACCCATAACCATTCAGATGGTGGTAGGCTATATCAGTTATTAAATCACACCCATAACCATTCAGATGGTGGTAGGCTATATCAGTTATTAAATCACACCCATAACCATTCAGATGGTGGTAGACTATATCAGTTATTAAATCACACCCATAACCATTCAGATGGTGGTAGACTATATCAGTTATTAAATCACACCCATAACCATTCAGATGGTGGTAGGCTATATCAGTTATTAAATCACACCCATAACCATTCAGATGGTGGTAGGCTAAAATCAGTTATTAAATCACACCCATAACCATTCAGATGGTGGTAGGCTATATCAGTTATTAAATCACACCCATAACCATTCAGATGGTGGTAGGCTATATCAGTTATTAAATCACACCCATAACCATTCAGATGGTGGTAGGCTAAATCAGTTATTAAATCACACCCATAACCATTCAGATGGTGGTAGGCTATATCAGTTATTAAATCACACCCATAACCATTCAGATGGTGGTAGGCTATATCAGTTATTAAATCACACCCATAACCATTCAGATGGTGGTAGGCTATATCAGTTATTAAATCACACCCATAACCATTCAGATGGTGGTAGGCTATATCAGTTATTAAATCACACCCATAACCATTCAGATGGTGGTAGGCTATATCAGTTATTAAATCACACCCATAACCATTCAGATGGTGGTAGGCTATATCAGTTATTAAATCACACCCATAACCATTCAGATGGTGGTAGGCTATATCAGTTATTAAATCACACCCATAACCATTCAGATGGTGGTAGGCTATATCAGTTATTAAATCACACCCATAACCATTCAGATGGTGGTAGGCTATATCAGTTATTAAATCACACCCATAACCATTCAGATGGTGGTAGGCTAAAATCAGTTATTAAATCACACCCATAACCATTCAGATGGTGGTAGGCTATATCAGTTATTAAATCACACCCATAACCATTCAGATGGTGGTAGGCTAAATCAGTTATTAAATCACACCCATAACCATTCAGATGGTGGTAGGCTATATCAGTTATTAAATCACACCCATAACCATTCAGATGGTGGTAGGCTATAGCAGTTATTAAATCACACCCATAACCATTCAGATGGTGGTAGACTATATCAGTTATTAAATCACACCCATAACCATTCAGATGGTGGTAGACTATATCAGTTATTAAATCACACCCATAACCATTCAGATGGTGGTAGGCTATATCAGTTATTAAATCACACCCATAACCATTCAGATGGTGGTAGGCTATATCAGTTATTAAATCACACCCATAACCATTCAGATGGTGGTAGGCTATATCAGTTATTAAATCACACCCATAACCATTCAGATGGTGGTAGGCTATATCAGTTATTAAATCACACCCATAACCATTCAGATGGTGGTAGGCTATATCAGTTATTAAATCACACCCATAACCATTCAGATGGTGGTAGGCTATATCAGTTATTAAATCACACCCATAACCATTCAGATGGTGGTAGGCTATATCAGTTATTAAATCACACCCATAACCATTCAGATGGTGGTAGGCTATATCAGTTATTAAATCACACCCATAACCATTCAGATGGTGGTAGGCTAAAATCAGTTATTAAATCACACCCATAACCATTCAGATGGTGGTAGGCTATATCAGTTATTAAATCACACCCATAACCATTCAGATGGTGGTAGGCTAAATCAGTTATTAAATCACACCCATAACCATTCAGATGGTGGTAGGCTATATCAGTTATTAAATCACACCCATAACCATTCAGATGGTGGTAGGCTATAGCAGTTATTAAATCACACCCATAACCATTCAGATGGTGGTAGACTATATCAGTTATTAAATCACACCCATAACCATTCAGATGGTGGTAGACTATATCAGTTATTAAATCACACCCATAACCATTCAGATGGTGGTAGGCTATATCAGTTATTAAATCACACCCATAACCATTCAGATGGTGGTAGGCTATATCAGTTATTAAATCACACCCATAACCATTCAGATGGTGGTAGGCTATATCAGTTATTAAATCACACCCATAACCATTCAGATGGTGGTAGGCTATATCAGTTATTAAATCACACCCATAACCATTCAGATGGTGGTAGGCTATATCAGTTATTAAATCACACCCATAACCATTCAGATGGTGGTAGGCTATATCAGTTATTAAATCACACCCATAACCATTCAGATGGTGGTAGACTATATCCGTTATTAATTCAGACCCATAACCATTCAGATGGTGGTAGACTATATCAGTTATTAATTCAGACCCATAACCATTCAGATGGTGGTAGACTATATCTGTCACGCGGGACTAGGTGGGTGCAGGAATCAGATGCAGAGAGAGTTCCACTGGGGTTAAGTGCTTTTACTAAGGCACACAAAATAATAAGCCCCACAAATAAAGGGCGCGGACATACAACGAGACAACCCAAAAACCACAGGGTGCCAAGTTTAAGAAAAGAAAATCCACTACCTAAAATGCACACGTAACATAAAGACAATCCCGCACAAAACAAAGGCGGGTCTACCTACTAAATATAGGGGAGCTCATTAAACCAAACAACAGAAACACAGGTGAAACTAATAAGACAAAACAAACAGACAAATGAAAAAGGGATCGGTGGAGGCTAGTAGGACGGTGACGACGATCGCCGAGCATCGCCCGAACAGGCAGGGGAGCCAACTTCGGCGGACGTCGTGACAATATCTGTTATTAATTCAGACCCATAACCATTCAGATGGGGGTAGACTATAGCAGTTATTAATTCAGGCCCATAACCATTCAGATGGTGGTAGACTATAGCAGTTATTAATTCAGACCCATAACCATTCAGATGGTGGTAGACTATAGCAGTTATTAATTCAGACCCATAACCATTCAGACACATAACCATTCAGATGGGGGTAGACTTTAGCAGTTATTAATTCAGACCCATAACCATTCAGACCCATAACCATTCAGATGGTGGTAGAATATAGCAGTTATTAATTCAGACCCATAACCATTCAGACACATAACCATTCAGATGGGGGTAGACTTTAGCAGTTATTAATTCAGACCCATAACCATTCAGACCCATAACCATTCAGATGGTGGTAGACTATAGCAGTTATTAATTCAGACCCATAACCATTCAGATGGTGGTAGAATATAGCAGTTATTAATTCAGACCCAAGACCATTCAGATGGTGGTGGACTATAGCAGTTATTAATTCAGACCCAAGACCATTCAGATGGTCGTAGACTATAGCAGTTATTAATTCAGACCCAAGACCATTCAGATGGTGGTGGACTATAGCAGTTATTAATTCAGACCCAAAACCATTCAGTCTTCCTGAAGAGAAGCGAAGCGAAATCCATCTGCATGTTATTCTAGTCCTGTGTTATTCAAACATGTCGTTAGAATGATGAGGACAACGGAAATGATGATGTTGAGAGGAAGGAATGAAACAACAATACTACAGAGAGAAAGACGAGGTAATACTTAAGTTGCAAAACAAAACATTTGAAAGGTAAAGCGTCAGCCTAATATAAATAGGCCCCATTATATTATAAAACATTTCAAACTTCTTCGGGATTGGTGTCCCTTCCACGGGACGGTTGAGCTAACGTAGGCTAATGTGATTAGCATGAGGTTGGAAGTAACAAGAAAATGTCCCAGGACATAAACATATCTCATATTGGCAGAAAGCTTACGTTTTTGTGAATCTAACTGCACTGTCTAATTTACAGTAGCTAATACAGCGAAAGAATACAATGCTATTGTTTGAGGAGAGTGCACAATTTTGAAGATTAAGAGTTATTAATAAACAAATTAGACAAATTTGGGCAGTCTTGATACAAAATCTTGAACAGATTTCCAATGGTTCATTAGATCAGTCTAAAACGTTGCACATACACTGCTGCCATCTAGTGGCCGAAATCTAAATTGCACTTTGGCTGGAAAAATACATGATGGTCTTTCTTTAGCATCTCAAAGATGATGGTCCAAAAAAAGTACATAAGAACGATTGTTTTTTTCTTTGTATTATCTTCTACCAGATCTAATGTGTTATATTCTCCTACATTAATTTCACATTTCCACAAACTTCAAAGTGTTTCCTTTCAAATGGTATCAAGAATATGCATATCCTTGCTTCAGGTCCTGAGTTACAGGCAGTTAGATTTGGGTATGTCATTTTAGGAGAAAATTGAAAAAAAAGGGGGGGACAGATCCTTTTAAATATATTTAATTATATTCCAAATTAAAATAAAATTGGCTGGCCTATAATTGTAACTACTGTAGGTAGGCTTTCATCTTCATGGTTTGAATGAGGAGGCATAATTCCGGTCCATGTAGTTTACCAATAAGGCCCAAAGTGATGTGGTATATGGGATATATACCACAGATAAGGGTTGTTTTTAAGCACAACCCAACGTGGAGTGCCTGGATACAGCCCTTAGCTGTGGTGTATTGGCCATATAAACCTAAACCCAGACGCGACTTATTGCTTATTATTGTAACTTCCGGCGCCGACAGAGATGGCCGCAGCCTCGCCTCGCGCCTCTGTTATTTCTTACATTAGTACCCCAGGTCATCTTAGGTTTCATTACATACAGTCGAGAAGAACTACTGAACATAAGAGCAGCGTCAACTCAACATCAGTACGACCAAGAATATGACTTTCGCGAAGCGGATCCTGTGTTCTGCCTTTCACCCAGGACAACGGAATGGATCCCAGCCGGCAACCCAAAAAAACGACTTCGTAAAAGGGGGAAACGGAGCGGTCTTCTGGTCAGACTCCGGAGACGGGCAAACCGTGCACCACTCCCTAGCATTCTTCTTGCCAATGTCCAGTCTCTTGACAACAAGGTTGATGAAATCCGAGCAAGGGTAGCATTCCAGAGGGACATCAGAGACTGTAACGTTCTTTGCTTCACGGAAACATGGCTCACTGGAGAGACGCTATCGGAATCGGTGCAGCCAGCTGGTTTCTCCACGCATCGTGCAGACAGAAACAGACATCTTTCTGGTAAGAAGAGGGGCGGGGGCGTATGCTTCATGGTTAACGTGACGTGGTGTGATAACAACATACAGGTACTCAAGTCCTTCTGTTCACCTGATTTAGAATTCCTCACAATCAAATGTCGACCGCATCATCTACCAAGGGAATTCTCTTCGATTATAATCACAGCCGTATATATTCCCCCCCAATCGATGGCTCTGAACGAACTTTATTTGACTCTTTGCAAACTGGAATACATTTATCCGGAGGCTGCATTCATTGTAGCTGGGGATTTTAACAAGGCTAATCTGAAAACAAGACTCCCTAAATTTTATCAGCATATCGATTGCGCAACCAGGGCTGGAAAAACCTTGGACCACTGCTATTCTAACTTCCACAACGCATATAAGGCCCTGCCCCGCCCTCCTTTCGGAAAAGCTGACCACGACTCCATTTTGTTGATCCCTGCCCACAGACAGAAACTAAAACAAGAAGCTCCCGCGCTGAGGTCTGTTCAACGCTGGTCCGACCAATCTGATTCCACACTCCAAGACTGCTTCCATCACGTGGACTGGGATATGTTTCATATTGCGTCAGACAACAACATTGACGAATGCGCTGATTCGGTGAGCGAGTTCATTAGAACGTGCGTTGAAGATGTCGTTCCCATAGCAACGATTAAAACATTCCCAAACCAGAAACCGTGGATTGATGGCAGCATTCGCGTGAAACTGAAAGCCCGAACCACTGCCTTTAATCAGGGCAAGGTGACCGGAAACATGACCGAATACAAACAGTGTAACTATTCCCTCCGCAAGGCAATCAAACAAGCTAAGCGTCAGTATAGAGACAAAGTAGAATCTCAATTCAACGGCTCAGACACAAGAGGTATGTGGCAGGGTCTACAGTCAATCACGGATTACAAAAAGAAAACCAGCCCAGTCACGGACCAGGATGTCTTGCTCCCAGGCAGACTAAATCACTTTTTTGCCCGCTTTGAGGACAATGCAGTGCCACTGACACGGCCCGCAACTAAAACATGCAGACTCTCCTTCACTGCAGCCGACGTGAGGAAAACATTTAAACGTGTCAACCCTCGCAAGGCTGCAGGCCCAGACGGCATCCCCAGCCGCGCCCTCACAGCATGCGCAGATCAGCTGGCTGGTGTGTTTACGGACATATTCAATCAATCCCTATCCCAGTCTGTTGTTCCCACATGCTTCAAGGGGGCCACCATTGTTCCTGTTCCCAAGAAAGCTAAGGGAACTGAGCTAAACGACTACCGCCCCGTAGCACTCACTTCCGTCATCATGAAGTGCTTTGAGAGACTAGTCAAGGACCATATCACCTCCACCCTACCTGACACCCTAGACCCACTCCAATTTGCTTACCGCCCAAATAGGTTCACAGACGATGCAATCTCAACCACACTGCACACTGCCCTAACCCATCTGGACAAGAGGAATACCTATGTGAGAATGCTGTTCATCGACTACAGCTCGGCATTTAACAACACAGTGCCCTCCAAGCTCGTCATCAAGCTCGAGACCCTGGGTCTCGACCCCGCACTGTGCAACTGGGTACTGGACTTCCTGACGGGCCGCCCCCAGGTGGTGAGGGTAGGCAACAACATTTCCACCCCGCTGATCCTCAACACTGGGGCCCCACAAGGGTGCGTTCTGAGCCCTCTCCTGTACTCCCTGTTCACCCATGACTGCATGGCCACGCACGCCTCCAACTCAATCATCAAGTTTGCGGACGACACAACAGTGGTAGGCTTGATTACCAACAACGACGAGACAGCCTACACGGAGGAGGTGAGGGCCCTCGGAGTGTGGTGTCAGGAAAATAACCTCACACTCAACGTCAACAAAACTAAGGAGATGATTGTGGACTTCAGGAAACAGCAGAGGGAACACCCCCCTATCCACATTGATGGAACAGTAGTGGAGAGGGTAGTAAGTTTTAAGTTCCTCGGCGTACACATCACAGACAAACTGAATTGGTCCACCCACACAGACAGCATCGTGAAGAAGGCGCAGCAGCGCCTCTTCAACCTCAGGAGGCTGAAGAAATTTGTCTTGTCACCAAAAGCACTCACAAACTTCTACAGATGCACAATCGAGAGCATCCTGTCGGGCTGTATCACCGCCTGGTACGGCAACTGCTCCACCCACAACCGTAAGGCTCTCCAGAGGGAAGTGAGGTCTGCACAACGCATCACCGGGGGCAAACTACCTGCCCTCCAGTACACCTACACCACCCGATGTCACAGGAAGGCCATAAAGATCATCAAGGACAACAACCACCCGAGCCACTGCCTGTTCACCCCGCTATCATCCAGAAGGCGATGTCAGTACAGGTGCATCAAAGCTGAGACCGAGAGACTGAAAAACAGCTTCTATCTCAAGGCCATCAGACTGTTAAACAGCCACCACTAACATTGAGTGGCTGCTGCCAACACACTGACTCAACTCCAGCCACTTTAATAATGGGAATTGATGGGAAATGATGTAAAATATATCACTAGCCACTTTAAACAATGCTACCTAATATAATGTTTACATACCCTACATTATTCATCTCATATGTATATGTATATACTGTACTCTATATCATCTACTGCATATTTATGTAATACATGTATCACTAGCCACTTTAACTATGCCACTTTGTTTACATACTCATCTCATATGTATATCCTGTACTCGATACCATCTACTGTATCTTGCCTATGCTGCTCTGTACCATCACTCACTCATATATCTTTATGTACATATTCTTTATCCCCTTACACTTGTGTCTATAAGGTAGTAGTTTTGGAATTGTTAGCTAGATTACTTGTTGGTTATTACTGCATTGTCGGAACTAGAAGCACAAGCATTTTGCTACACTCGCATCTGCTAACCATGTGTATGTGACAAATAAAATTTGATTTGATTTGATTTGCTTTGCTTTTAGAAACCTGATGCCAACACAGCAAGACAATGAACGATAATATCGATAATCTAATTTGAAAATGCTGTTTAAATGGAAGTTATTTTAGCTGGGTTGAGCTGCTGCTGTGTTGTCAGGGAGAATAGTGCTCCACTACTTCCTCGCTTCCAGACTTGTCCTCCAGTAACTTTGTCGAGAGGTTTCGGATCTGTGTCCAATGACAGACATTCTTTCTCGCGTCTCTAGTCCGACATCCGACCGTTTCTGTATCGCGGTGGTTCGGAGGCAGTGGTTTGCGTAAATCTGTGACGTGCCAGCTAATTTTTGCATTTTGCAACATCTTTGGCAACATTGTTGTGAAGTTATTCACTCCCATCTGCTCTTTTGTGTTTCTGAAACATATAAAATAATGTTAGCTAATAGTTAGACCTACATAGCTGCCGGTTATATTGTCAGGGTACATTCGATTTAGCTAACTAGCTAACAGTTACATACCATATGTCTCCCTTTACTGCTTTCTGTTTCGGGCTACATCATCATACATAATTGGATAACACGAATATTGGGGAGAAAAAAAAGTATTAATTAATTAATTTTTCAAAAGCAGATGTCAGGAGATTGAAGTACAAAGAGTGGTGAGCTATCGTTCAGAAAATATACTTATTAACAAGGTGTCAAGCTCATTGAGGAATTCTCCAAGGGCACCTGGTGGGCGATAGATGACAATAATGTTAAGCTTGAGTGGACACGTGACAGTGACAGCATGGAATCAAATGAGGAGATGGACAGGTGTGAGAGAAAAGAGAAAATCTCAGTTTAGGAGAGATGAGTAGATCTGTACCACCACCGCCATTACCAGATAATCATCAAACAGCAGACGTTTGATTTCTGAATCCGGTAAGGTGAGGCCAGGTGAGGCCAGGTGAGGACAGGTGAGGCCAGGTGCTAAAGACTGTTCTAGTCTACAACGCCGGGGGCATCAGAGGAAAGGAGGGACATATTCTTCTTGAGGGAAGCCACCGGATAGAGGGGATCACCCGGAAGTTCAAACATGAATCCCTGTCCACTCTCCTGTGGGTCCTTGTGTTTTTTTTGTGGGTTTGTTGAATGAGAGAGTTGTCGTCTGTACATGTTTTTAAACGAGTCAGTTTTCAGCAGACGGTTACCCTCCCTTCCCTCTTGTCTCAAAATGAAATTGAACATCAAAACACACTTTGTTCACCAAACCCTCAGGTGTTTCAGTTTCCAGAGCCTTTGTCAGTGAAGCAGGTAAGTGCCCACTTTCTGTCAAACTATTGTTGATGTAGCCATTTTATCAAGGTCAAAAGACTAAATGTCATTGCCATGGTATACAGTCTCACATACACACTGCTGAATGCTGTTTTAGCCAATCAGCATTCAGTATCACAACGATCCGGTTTATAATACAGTTTATATCACAGCATTGTTGAATACCCATTTCTGATTGGCTAAAAGGGAATTCTAGAATGGACAGTAAAACCAGATAATGGACAGTTGGAAAATATATCGGGACAGTTGAAAAATATATCGGGAGAGTTGGAAAATATATCGGGACAGTTGGAAAAAGACATCAGGACAGTTGGAAAATATATCGGGACAGTTGGAAAAAGACATCAGGACAGTTGGAAAATATATTGGGACAGTTGGAAAAAGGCATCAGGACAATTGGAAAATATATCGGGACAGTTGAAAAAGACATCAGGACAGTTAGAATATATATTGGGACAGTTGGAAAAGGCTGGAAGGTGGTTTTGAAGCCCCAAACTGAGACTAAAGTGTCTGCCTGTAACTCTTAATTGTCTCCACTGTGACATGGCCTGTATGTGTGGGAGAAGGCCAGCATGGGTGGAGTAGTGTAGAGTAGACTAGAGAAGTGTAGACTAGAGTACTCTAGAGTAAAGTAGAATACTGTAGAGTACAGTAGAGTAGAGTAGTGTAGTGTAGACAAGAGTACTGTAGAGTAAAGTAGAGTACTGTAGAGTAGAGTAGAGTAGTGTAGTGTAGACTAGAGTACTGTAGAGTAAAGTAGAGTACTGTAGAGTATAGTAGAGTAGTGTAGTGTAGACTAGAGTACTGTAGAGTAGAGTAGAGTAGTGTAGTGTAGACTAGAGTACTGTAGAGTAGAGTAGAGTACTGTAGAGTAGAGTACTGTAGAGTCGAGTAGAGTAGACTAGAGTAGAGTAGAGTAGAGTAGACTAGAGTACTGTAGAGTAGAGTAGTGTACAATAGTGTAGAGTAGACTAGAGTACTGTAGAGTAGAGTAGAGTACTGTAGAGTAGAGTAGAGTACTGTAGAGTAGAGTAGAGTACTGTAGAGTAGAGTACTGTAGAGTAGAGTAGAGTAGAGTAGAGTAGACTAGACTAGACTAGACTAGAGTAGAGTAGAGTAGAGTAGAGTAGAGTAGAGTAGAGTAGAGTACTGTAGAGTAGAGCAGAGTAGAGTAGAGTACTGTAGAGTAGAGTAGAGTACTGTAGAGTAGAGTAGAGTAGAGTACTGTAGAGAAGAGTAGACTAAAGTGGTGTAGACTAGAGTACTGTAGAGTAGAGTACTGTAGAGAAGAGTAGACTAAAGTGGTGTAGACTAGAGTAGTGTAGAGTACTGTAGAGTAGACTAGAGTACTGTAGAGTAGAGTAGAGTAGTTTAGAGTAGAGTAGAGTAGACTAGAGTAGTTTAGTGTAGAGTAGAGTAGAGTAGACTAGAGTAGTGTAGTGTAGTGTAGTGTAGACTTGAGTAGAATAGTTAAGAGTAGAGTAGAGTAGAGTAGAGTAGAGTAGAGTAGTGTAGTGTAGTGTAGAGTAGAGTAGTGTAGTACTAATGATGGGTGCAACACTTGGACTCTTCTCCCTCCCTCCCTCCCTCCCTCCCTCCCTCCCTCCCTCCCTCCCTCCCTCCCTCCCTCCCTCCCTCCCTCCCTCCCTCCCTCCCTCCCTCCCTCCCTCTCCATCTCTCGCCCCTCCTTTCTCTTCTCTCACCATCTCTCCCTCCCTCCTGTCTCTTCTCTCTCCATCTGTCCCTCCTGTCTCTTCTCCCTCCCTCTCCCTCACCCCCTCCCTCCCTCCCATCTTTTCTCTCTCCATCTCACCCTCCCTCCCTCCCTCCCCATCTCTCCCTCCCTCCCTCTCTTATCTCCCTACCTCCCTTTTTTCTCTGTTCATCTCTCCCCCTCTCTTCTCTCTCTTCTTTCTCCATCTCTCCCTCCACCTCTCTTTTCTGTCCATCTCTCCCTCCTTTCTCTTCTTTCTCCATCTCTCCCTCCCTCTATTCTCTCTCCATCTCTCCCTCCTCTCCCTCCTCCCTCCCTCCCTCCCTCCCTCCCTCCCTCCCTCCCTCCCTCCCTCCCTCCCTCCCTCCCTCCCTCCCTCCCTCCCTCCCTCCCTCCCTCCCTCCCTCCCTCCCTCCCTCCCTCTGTCCATCTCTCTCTCCCTCCCTTTCAACTCTCTCTCTCTCTCCCCTCCATTTCAGAGTATAATTTGTCTCAGAAGTAGTAAATGAATACTGTCACAAAACAGCTATCTCAGCCTTCTCGTCTGAGACTTGTTTTTCATCTCCAATGTAAATTACAGCCAGTTAAATTATATCGGGTGACATTAACAATAACAAATGTGGATGCCTTGTAAATTAGTTTAAAATAAAAACAATATGTCAGTACACATTAAGCTAGTTTTCAGATGACAGGGCAATAACAACACTGATTTGAAATTATTATAACCTTGGTGTAAAACGTAATAATGAACAACTTAGGATGAAAAGTACAATACAATAATGATGTGTCAGAACAGCATTCAAAATGTCAATTAGTGTCATTTTGGATACTCCACCTAATGTTTGACTCAATCTTAGCAGTTGCTAAGTTACCGTGTTAATGACTGTGTGTGTGTGCTACAACTCTCACAGCCCATTCATTGAGGAGTTAGGACTTCGGTAGCTTTGAATGTTGAATGTTTCTACATTCAATCACTCACACACACACACACACACACACACACACACACACACACACACACACACACACACACACACGCACGCACGCACGCACGCACGCACGCACGCACGCACGCACGCACACACACACACACACACACACACACACACACACACACACACACACACACACACAAGACACACACAAACAGGCTGCAGTGCTCAGAATCCTTTGACAACCACTAATGATCCATTTAAATGGTTTAATCAAGCTAAGGACTCCCATCTCATTTGGTTGGCTGCACATAGCTATATGCTAAATTGAAGATCAAATTCATTTGATTTGATTTCTCTCTCAGGTACACAACCAGTCCTTTTTGGTTTTTCCCCTGTGTTCGTTGACAGATCAAAGAGACGATAGTCATCCTTCCATTAGGCCTGTCTGTATCCTGTCTGTCTCCTGTCTGTCTCCTGTCTATCTCCTGTCTGTCTCCTGTCTGTCTCCTGTCTGTCTCCTGTCTATCTCCTGTCTATCTCCTGTCTGTCTCCTGTCTATCTCCCGTCTGTCTCCCGTCTATCTCCTGTCTGTCTCCTGTCTGTCTCCTGTCTGTCTCCTGTCTATCTCCTGTCTATCTCCTGTCTGTCTCCTGTCTATCTCCTGTCTATCTCCTGTCTATCTCCTGTCTGTCTCCTGTCTATCTCCTGTCTGTCTCCTGTCTATCTCCTGTCTGTCTCCTGTCTGTCTCCTGTCTGTCTCCTGTCTATCTCCTGTCTGTATCCTGTCTGTCTCCTGTCTGTCTCCTGTCTGTCTCCTGTCTGTATCCTGTCTGCCTCCTGTCTGTATCCTGTCTGTCTCCTGTTTGTCTCCTGTCTGTCTCCTGTCTGTCTCCTGTCTATCTCCTGTCTGTCTCCTGTCTGTCTTCTGTCTGGCTCCTGTCTGTATCCTGTCTGTCTCCTGTCTGTCTCCTGTCTGTCTCCTGTCTGTCTGCTGTCTGTCTCCTGTCTGTCCCCTGTCTGCCTCCTGTCTGCCTCCTGTCTGTCTCCTGTCTGTCTCCTGTCTATCTCCTGTCTGTCTCCTGTCTATCTCCTGTCTGTCTCCTGTCTGTCCCCTGTCTGTCTCCTGTCTGTCTCCTGTCTATCTCCTGTCTGTCTACTGTCTGTCTCCTGTCTGTCTTCTGTCTATCTCCTGTCTGTCTCCTGTCTGTCTCCTGGCTATCTCCTGTTTGTCTCCTGTCTGTCTCCTGTCTATCTCCTATCTGTCTCCTGTCTGTCTCCTGTCTGTCTCCTGTCTGTATCCTGTCTATCTCCTGTCTGTCTCCTGTCTGTCTCCTGTCTATCTCCCCTCTGTCTCCTGTCTATCTCCTGTCTGTCTCCTGTCAATCTCCTGTCTGTCTCCTGTCTGTCTCCTGTCTGTCTCCTGTCTATCTCCTGTCTGTCTCCTGTCTGTATCCTGTCTGTATCCTGTCTGTCTCCTGTCTGTCTCCTGTCTATCTCCTGTCTATCTCCTGTCTGTCTCCTGTCTGTCTCCTGTCTATCTCATGTCTGTCTCCTGTCTGTCTCCTGTCTGTCTCCTGTCTGTCTCCTGTCTGTCTCCTGTCTATCTTCTGTCTATCTCCTGTCTGTCTCCTGTCTGTCTCCTGTCTATCTCCTGTTTGTCTCCTGTCTGTCTCCTGTCTGTCTCCTGTCTATCTCCTATCTGTCTCCTGTCTGTCTCCTGTCTGTCTCCTGTCTGTATCCTGTCTATCTCCTGTCTGTCTCCTGTCTGTCTCCTGTCTGCCTCCTGTCTGTCTCCTGTCTGTCTCCTGTCTGTCTCCTGTCTGTCTCCTGTCTATCTCCTGTCTATCTCCTGTCTATCTCCTGTTTGTCTCCTGTCTGTCTCCTGCCTGTCTCGTGTCTGCCTCCTATCTGTCTCCTGTCTATCTCCTGTCTGTATCCTGTCTATCTCCTGTCTGTCTCCTGTCTGTCTCCTGTCTGTCTCCTGTCTGCCTCCTGTCTGTCTCCTGTCTGTCTCCTGTCTGTCTCCTGTCTGCCTCCTGTCTCTCTCCTGTCTGTCTCCTGTCTTTCACGGAGATCTTTCACGTTAAGATAATGAGTGAGTGCTTCTCAGTCTGCGCGTTACGCTGCTGCATTCAAATTACAAGCTGAATTTAACAAAACTTTGACGTTTTTGAACGTTTTTTTGACTACTGACATAACCCCTCACACTAGACTACTGTTATAACCTCTCACACTAGACTACTGTTATAACCCCTCGCACTAGACTACTGACACAACCCCTCACACTAGACTACTGTTATAACCCTTCACACTAGACTACTGTTATAACCTCTCACACTAGACTACTGTTATAACCCCTCACACTAGACTACTGTTAAAACCCCACACACTATAGTACTGTTATAACCCCTCACACTAGACTACTGTTATAACCTCTCACACTAGACTACTGTTATAACCCCTCACACTAGACTACTGTTATAACCTCTCACACTAGACTACTGTTATAACCTCCAACACTAGACTACTGACATAACCCCTCACACTAGACTACTGTTATAACCTCTCACACTAGACTACTGTTATAACCCCTCGCACTAGACTACTGACACAACCCCTCACACTAGACTACTGTTATAACCTCTCACACTAGACTACTGTTATAACCCCTCACACTAGACTACTGTTATAACCTCTCACACTAGACTACTGTTATAACCCCTCACACTAGACTACTGTTATAACCTCTCACACTAGACTACTGTTATAACCCCTCACACTAGACTACTGTCACAACCCCTCACACTAGACTACTGTTATAACCCCTCACACTAGACTACTGATGTAACCCCTCACACTAGACTACTGTTATAATCCCTCACACTAGGACTACTGACATAACCCCTCACACTAGACTACTGTTATAACCTCTCACCCTAGACTACTGTTATAACCTCTCACCCTAGACTACTGTTATAACCCCTCACACTAGACTACTGTTATAACCTCTCACACTAGACTACTGTTGTAACCCCTCACACTAGACTACTGTTATAACCCCTCACACTAGACTACTGTTATAACCTCTCACCCTAGACTACTGTTATAACCCCTCACACTAGACTACTGTTATAACCTCTCACCCTAGACTACTGTTATAACCCCTCACACTAGACTACTGTTATAACCCCTCACACTAGACTACTGACGTAACCCCTCACACTAGACTACTGTTATAACCTCTCACCCTAGACTACTGTTATAACCCCTCACACTAGACTACTGGTATAACCCCTCACACTAGACTACTGACATAACCCTTCAGACTAGACTACTGTTATAACCCCTCACACTAGACTACTGTTATAACCTCCCACACTAGACTACTGTTATAACCTCTCACACTAGACTACTGTTATAACCCCTCACACTAGACTACTGTGTTATAACCCCTCAAAAGAGCCTCCAAAGCTAACCCGAACTGAGACCAGGGATATAACCCTTCACACTAGACTACTGTTATAACCCCTCACACTAGACTACTGTTATAACCCCACACACTAGACTACTGTTATAACCTCTCACACTAGACTACTGTTATAACCCCTCACACTAGACTACTGTTATAACCCCTCACACTAGACTACTGTTATAACCCCTCACACTAGACTACTGTTATAACCCCTCACACTAGACTACTGTTATAACCCCTCACACTAGACTACTGTTATAACCTCTCACACTAGACTACTGTTATAACCCCTCACACTAGACTACTGTTATAACCCCTCACACTAGACTACTGACATAACCCCTCACACTAGACTACTGTTATAACCTCTCACCCTAGACTACTGTTATAACCCCTCACACTAGACTACTGTTATAACCTCTCACCCTAGACTACTGTTATAACCCCTCACACTAGACTACTGTTATAACCTCTCACCCTAGACTACTGTTATAACCCCTCACACTAGACTACTGTTATAACCCCTCACACTAGACTACTGACATAACCCCTCACACTAGACTACTGTTATAACCTCTCACCCTAGACTACTGTTATAACCCCTCACACTAGACTACTGTTATAACCTCTCACCCTAGACTACTGTTATAACCTCTCACACTAGACTACTGTTATAACCTTTCACACTAGACTACTGTTATAACCTCCCACACTAGACTACTGTTATAACCCTTCACACTAGACTACTGTTATAACCCCTCACACTAGACTACTGTTATAACCCCTCACACTAGACTACTGTTATAACCCCTCACACTAGACTACTGTTATAACCCCTCACACTAGACTACTGTTATAACCTCTCACACTAGACTACTGTTATAACCCCTCACACTAGACTACTGTTATAACCCCTCACACTAGACTACTGACATAACCTCTCACACTAGACTACTGTTATAACCTCTCACCCTAGACTACTGTTATAACCCCTCACACTAGACTACTGTTATAACCTCTCACCCTAGACTACTGTTATAACCCCTCACACTAGACTACTGTTATAACCTCTCACCCTAGACTACTGTTATAACCCTCACACTAGACTACTGTTATAACCCCTCACACTAGACTACTGACATAACCCCTCACACTAGACTACTGTTATAACCTCTCACCCTAGACTACTGTTATAACCCCTCACACTAGACTACTGTTATAACCTCTCACCCTAGACTACTGTTATAACCTCTCACACTAGACTACTGTTATAACCTTTCACACTAGACTACTGTTATAACCTCCCACACTAGACTACTGTTATAACCCTTCACACTAGACTACTGTTATAACCCCTCACACTAGACTACTGTTATAACCTCCCACACTAGACTACTGTTATAACCCTTCACACTAGACTACTGTTATAACCCCTCACACTAGACTACTGTTATAACCCCTCACACTAGACTACTGTTATAAACCCCTCACACTAGACTACTGTTATAACCCCTCACACTAGACTACTGACATAACCCCTCACACTAGACTACTGTTATAGCCTCTCACCCTAGACTACTGTTATAACCTCTCATCCTAGACTACTGTTATAACCTCCCACACTAGACTACTGTTATAACCCTTCACACTAGACTACTGTTATAACCCCTCACACTAGACTACTGTTATAACCCCTCACACTAGACTACTGTTATAACCCCTCACACTAGACTACTGTTATAACCCCTCACACTAGACTACTGACATAACCCCTCACACTAGACTACTGTTATAGCCTCTCACCCTAGACTACTGTTATAACCTCTCATCCTAGACTACTGTTATAACCCCTCACACTAGACTACTGTTATAACTCTCACACTAGACTACTGTTATAACCCCTCACACTAGACTACTGTTATAACCCCTCACACTAGACTACTGTTATAACCTCTCACCCTAGACTACTGTTATAACCCCTCACACTAGACTACTGTTATAACCTCTCACACTAGACTACTGTTATAACCCCTCACACTAGACTACTGTTATAACCCCTCACACTAGACTACTGTTATAACGTCTCACCCTAGACTACTGTTATAACCCCTCACACTAGACTACTGTTATAACCTCTCACCCTAGACTACTGTTATAACCCCTCACACTAGACTACTGTTATAACCCCTCACACTAGACTACTGACATACCCTTCACACTAGACTACTGTTATAACCCCTCACACTAGACTACTGTTATAACCTCTCACCCTAGACTACTGTTATAACCCCTCACACTAGACTACTGTTATAACCCTCACACTAGACTACTGACATAACCCCTCACACTAGACTACTGTTATAACCTCTCACCCTTAGACTACTGTTATAACCCCTCACCACTAGACTACTGTATAACCTCTCACACTAGACTACTGTTATAACCCCTCACACTAGACTACTGTTATAACCCCTCAAAAGAGCCTCCAAAGCTAACCCGAACTGAGACCAGGGATATAACCCTTCACACTAGACTACTGTTATAACCCCTCACACTAGACTACTGTTATAACCCCACACTCTAGACTACTGTTATAACCTCTCACACTAGACTACTGTTATAACCCCTCACACTAGACTACTGGTTATAACCCCTACACTAGACTACTGTTATAACCCTCACACTAGACTACTGTTATAACCCCTCACACTAGACTACTGTTATAACCTCTCACACTAGACTACTGTTATAACCCTCACACTAGACTACTGTTATAACCCCTCACACTAGACTACTGACATAACCCCTCACACTAGACTACTGTTATAACCTCTCACCCTAGACTACTGTTATAACCCCTCACACTATACTACTGTTATAACCTCTCACCCTAGACTACTGTTATAACCCCCTCATACTAGACTACTGTTATAACCCCTCACACTAGACTACTGTTATAAACCCCTCACACTAGACTACTGACATAACCCCTCACCCTAGACTACTGTTATAACCTCTCATCCTAGACTACTGTTATAACCCCTCACACTAGACTACTGTTATAACCTCTCACACTAGACTACTGTTATAACCCCTCACACTAGACTACTGTTATAACCCCTCACACTAGACTACTGTTATAACCTCTCACCCTAGGACTACTGTTATAACCCCTCACACTAGACTACTGTTATAACCCCTCACACTAGACTACTGTTATAACCCCTCACACTAGATTACTGTTATAACCCCTCACACTAGACTACTGTTATAACCTCTCACACTAGACTACTGTTATAACCCCTCACACTAGACTACTGTTATAACCCCTCACACTAGACTACTGTTATAACCCCTCACACTAGACTACTGTTATAACCTCTCACACTAGACTACTGTTATAACCCCTCACACTAGACTACTGTTATAACCCCTCACACTAGACTACTGACATAACCCCTCACACTAGACTACTGTTATAACCTCTCACCCTAGACTACTGTTATAACCTCTCACCCTAGACTACTGACATAACCCCTCACACTAGACTACTGTTATAACCTCTCACCCTAGACTACTGTTATAACCCCTCACACTAGACTACTGTTATAACCTCTCACCCTAGACTACTGTTATAACCCCTCACACTAGACTACTGTTATAACCTCTCACCCTAGACTATTGTTATAACCCCTCACACTAGACTACTGTTATAACCCCTCACACTAGACTACTGACATAACCCCTCACACTAGACTACTGTTATAACCTCTCACCCTAGACTACTGTTATAACCCCTCACACTAGACTACTGTTATAACCCCTCACACTAGACTACTGACATAACCCTTCACACTAGACTACTGTTATAACCCCTCACACTAGACTACTGTTATAACCTCTCACCCTAGACTACTGACATAACCCTTCACACTAGACTACTGTTATAACCCCTCACACTAGACTACTGTTATAACCTCTCACCCTAGACTACTGTTATAACCCCTCACACTAGACTACTGACATAACCCCTCACACTAGACTACTGTTATAACCTCTCACCCTAGACTACTGTTATAACCCCTCACACTAGACTACTGTTATAACCTCTCACCCTAGACTACTGTTATAACCCCTCATACTAGACTACTGTTATAACCCCTCACACTAGACTACTGTTATAACCCCTCACACTAGACTACTGACATAACCCCTCACCCTAGACTACTGTTATAACCTCTCATCCTAGACTACTGTTATAACCCCTCACACTAGACTATTGTTATAACCTCTCACACTAGACTACTGTTATAACCCCTCACACTAGACTACTGTTATAACCCCTCACACTAGACTACTGTTATAACCTCTCACCCTAGACTACTGTTATAACCCCTCACACTAGACTACTGTTATAACCCCTCACACTAGACTACTGTTATAACCCCTCACACTAGATTACTGTTATAACCCCTCACACTAGACTACTGTTATAACCTCTCACACTAGACTACTGTTATAACCCCTCACACTAGACTACTGTTATAACCCCTCACACTAGACTACTGTTATAACCCCTCACACTAGACTACTGTTATAACCTCTCACACTAGACTACTGTTATAACCCCTCACACTAGACTACTGTTATAACCCCTCACACTAGACTACTGACATAACCCCTCACACTAGACTACTGTTATAACCTCTCACCCTAGACTACTGTTATAACCCCTCACACTATACTACTGTTATAACCTCTCACCCTAGACTACTGTTATAACCCTCATACTAGACTACTGTTATAAACCCCTCACACTAGACTACTGTTATAACCCCTCACACTAGACTACTGACATAACCCCTCACCCTAGACTACTGTTATAACCTCTCATCCTAGACTACTGTTATAACCCCTCACACTAGACTACTGTTATAACCTCTCACACTAGACTACTGTTATAACCCCTCACACTAGACTACTGTTATAACCCCTCACACTAGACTACTGTTATAACCTCTCACCCTAGACTACTGTTATAACCCCTCACACTAGACTACTGTTATAACCCCTCACACTAGACTACTGTTATAACCCCTCACACTAGATTACTGTTATAACCCCTCACACTAGACTACTGTTATAACCTCTCACACTAGACTACTGTTATAACCCCTCACACTAGACTACTGTTATAACCCCTCACACTAGACTACTGTTATAACCCCTCACACTAGACTACTGTTATAACCTCTCACACTAGACTACTGTTATAACCCCTCACACTAGACTACTGTTATAACCCCTCACACTAGACTACTGACATAACCCCTCACACTAGACTACTGTTATAACCTCTCACCCTAGACTACTGTTATAACCCCTCACACTAGACTACTGTTATAACCCCTCACACTAGACTACTGTTATAACCCCTCACACTAGACTACTGTTATAACCCCTCACACTAGACTACTGTTATAACCTCTCACACACTAGACTACTGTTATAACCCCTCACACTAGACTACTGTTATAACCCCTCACACTAGACTACTGACATAACCCCTCACACTAGACTACTGTTATAACCTCTCACCCTAGACTACTGTTATAACCCCTCACACTATACTACTGTTATAACCTCTCACCCTAGACTACTGTTATAACCCCTCATACTAGACTACTGTTATAACCCCTCACACTAGACTACTGTTATAACCCCTCACACTAGACTACTGACATAACCCCTCACCCTAGACTACTGTTATAACCTCTCATCCTAGACTACTGTTATAACCCCTCACACTAGACTACTGTTATAACCTCTCACACTAGACTACTGTTATAACCCCTCACACTAGACTACTGTTATAACCCCTCACACTAGACTACTGTTATAACCTCTCACCCTAGACTACTGTTATAACCCCTCACACTAGACTACTGTTATAACCCCTCACACTAGACTACTGTTATAACCCCTCACACTAGATTACTGTTATAACCCCTCACACTAGACTACTGTTATAACCTCTCACACTAGACTACTGTTATAACCCCTCACACTAGACTACTGTTATAACCCCTCACACTAGACTACTGTTATAACCCCTCACACTAGACTACTGTTATAACCTCTCACACTAGACTACTGTTATAACCCCTCACACTAGACTACTGTTATAACCCCTCACACTAGACTACTGACATAACCCCTCACACTAGACTACTGTTATAACCTCTCACCCTAGACTACTGTTATAACCTCTCACCCTAGACTACTGACATAACCCCTCACACTAGACTACTGTTATAACCTCTCACCCTAGACTACTGTTATAACCCCTCACACTAGACTACTGTTATAACCTCTCACCCTAGACTACTGTTATAACCCCTCACACTAGACTACTGTTATAACCTCTCACCCTAGACTATTGTTATAACCCCTCACACTAGACTACTGTTATAACCCTCACACTAGACTACTGACATAACCCCTCACACTAGACTACTGTTATAACCTCTCATCCTAGACTACTGTTATAACCCCTCACACTAGACTACTGTTATAACCCCTCACACTAGACTACTTGACATAACCCTTCACACTAGACTACTGTTATAACCCCTCACACTAGACTACTGTTATAACCTCTCACCCTAGACTACTGACATAACCCTTCACACTAGACTACTGTTATAAACCCCTCACACTAGACTACTGTTATAACCTCTCACCCTAGACTACTGTTATAACCCCTCACACTAGACTACTGACATAACCCCTCACACTAGACTACTGTTATAACCTCTCACCCTAGACTACTGTTATAACCCCTCACACTATACTACTGTTATAACCTCTCACCCTAGACTACTGTTATAACCCCTCATACTAGACTACTGTTATAACCCCTCACACTAGACTACTGTTATAACCCCTCACACTAGACTACTGACATAACCCCTCACCCTAGACTACTGTTATAACCTCTCATCCTAGACTACTGTTATAACCCCCTCACACTAGACTACTGTTATAACCTCTCACACTAGACTACTGTTATAACCCCCTCACACTAGACTACTGTTATAACCCCTCACACTAGACTACTGTTATAACCTCTCACCCTAGACTACTGTTATAACCCCTCACACTAGACTACTGTTATAACCCCTCACACTAGACTACTGTTATAACCCCTCACACTAGATTACTGTTATAACCCCTCACACTAGACTACTGTTATAACCTCTCACACTAGACTACTGTTATAACCCCTCACACTAGACGACTGTTATAACCCCTCACACTAGACTACTGTTATAACCCCTCACACTAGACTACTGTTATAACCTCTCACACTAGGACTACTGTTATAACCCCTCACACTAGACTACTGTTATAACCCCTCACACTAGACTACTGACATAACCCCTCACACTAGACTACTGTTTATAACCTCTCACCCTAGACTACTGTTTATAACCTCTCACCCTAGACTACTGACATAACCCTCACACTAGACTACTGTTATAACCTCTCACCCTAGACTACTGTTATAACCCCTCACACTAGACTACTGTTATAACCTCTCACCCTAGACTACTGTTATAACCCCTCACACTAGACTACTGTTATAACCTCTCACCCTAGACTATTGTTATAACCCTCACACTAGACTACTGTTATAACCCCTCACACTAGACTACTGACATAACCCCTCACACTAGACTACTGTTATAACCTCTCACCCTAGACTACTGTTATAACCCCTCACACTAGACTACTGTTATAACCCCTCACACTAGACTACTGACATAACCCTTCACACTAGACTACTGTTATAACCCCTCACACTAGACTACTGTTATAACCTCTCACCCTAGACTACTGTTATAACCCCTCACACTAGACTACTGTTATAACCCCTCACACTAGACTACTGACATAAACCCCTCACACTAGACTACTGTTATAACCTCTCACCCTAGACTACTGTTATAACCCCTCACACTAGACTACTGTTATAACCCCTCACACTAGACTACTGTTATAACCCCTCACACTAGATTACTGTTATAACCCCCTCACACTAGACTACTGTTATAACCTCTCACACTAGACTACTGTTATAACCCCTCACACTAGACTACTGTTATAACCCCTCACACTAGACTACTGACATAACCCCTCACACTAGACTACTGTTATAACCTCTCACCCTAGACTACTGTTATAACCCCTCACACTAGACTACTGTATAACCCCTCACACTAGACTACTGTTATACCCCTCACACTAGACTACTGTTATAACCCCTCACACTAGACTACTGTTATAACCTCTCACACTAGACTACTGTTATAACCCCTCACCACTAGACTACTGTTATAACCCTCACACTAGACTACTGACATAACCCCTCACACTAGACTACTGTTATAACCTCTCACCCTAGACTACTGGTTATAACCCCTCACACTATACTACTGTTATAACCTCTCAACCCTAGACTACTGTTATAACCCCTCATACTAGACTACTGTTATAACCCCTCACACTAGACTACTGTTATAACCCCCTCAAACTAGACTTACTGACATAACCCCTCACCCTAGACTACTGTTATAACCTCTCATCCTAGACTACTGTTATAACCCCTCACACTAGACTACTGTTATAACCTCTCACACTAGACTACTGTTATAACCCCTCACACTAGACTACTATTTATAACCCCTCACACTAGACTACTGTTATAACCTCTCACCCTAGACTACTGTTATAACCCCTCCACACTAGACTACTGTTATAACCCCTCACACTAGACTACTGTTATAACCCCTCACACTAGATTACTGTTATAACCCCTCACACTAGACTACTGTTATAACCTCTCACACTAGACTACTGTTATAACCCCTCACACTAGACTACTGTTATAACCCCTCACACTAGACTACTGTTATAACCCCTCACACTAGACTACTGTTATAACCTCTCACACTAGACTACTGTTATAACCCCTCACACTAGACTACTGTTATAACCCCTCACACTAGACTACTGACATAACCCCTCACACTAGACTACTGTTATAACCTCTCACCCTAGGACTACTGTTATAACCTCTCACCCTAGACTACTGACATAACCCCTCACACTAGACTACTGTTTATAACCTCTCACCCTAGACTACTGTTATAACCCCTCACACTAGACTACTGTTATAACCTCTCACCCTAGACTACTGTTATAACCCCTCACACTAGACTACTGTTATAACCTCTCACCCTAGACTATTGTTATAACCCCTCACACTAGACTACTGTTATAACCCCTCACACTAGACTACTGACATAACCCCTCACACTAGACTACTGTTTTAACCTCTCACCCTAGACTACTGTTATAACCCCTCACACTAGACTACTGTTATAACCCCTCACACTAGACTACTGACATAACCCTTCACACTAGACTACTGTTATAACCCCTCACACTAGACTACTGTTATAACCTCTCACCCTAGACTACTGACATAACCCTTCACACTAGACTACTGTTATAACCCCTCACACTAGACTACTGTTATAACCTCTCACCCTAGACTACTGTTATAACCCCTCACACTAGACTACTGACATAACCCCTCACACTAGACTACTGTTATAACCTCTCACCCTAGACTACTGTTATAACCCCTCACACTATACTACTGTTATAACCTCTCACCCTAGACTACTGTTATAACCCCTCATACTAGACTACTGTTATAACCCCTCACACTAGACTACTGTTATAACCCCTCACACTAGACTACTGACATAACCCCTCACCCTAGACTACTGTTATAACCTCTCATCCTAGACTACTGTTATAACCCCTCACACTAGACTACTGTTATAACCTCTCACACTAGACTACTGTTATAACCCCTCACACTAGACTACTGTTATAACCCCTCACACTAGACTACTGTTATAACCTCTCACCCTAGACTACTGTTATAACCCCTCACACCTAGACTACTGTTATAACCCCTCACACTAGACTACTGTTATAACCCCTCACACTAGATTACTGTTATAACCCCTCACACTAGACTACTGTTATAACCTCTCACACTAGACTACTGTTCCTATACCCCTCACACTAGACTACTGTTAAACCCTCACACTAGACTACTGTTATAAACCCCTTTTTCACACTAGACTACTGTTATAACCTCTCACACTAGACTACTGTTATAACCCCTCACACTAGACTACTGTTATAAACCCCTCACACTAGACTACTGACATAACCCCTCACACTAGACTACTGTTATAACCCTCCTCACCCTAGACTACTGTTATAACCTCTCACCCTAGACTATGACATAACCCCTCACCACTAGACTACTGTTATAACCTCTCACCCTAGACTACTGTTATACCCTCACACTAGACTACTGTTATAACCTCTCACCCTAGACTACTGTTATAAACCCCTCACACTAGACTACTGTTATAACCTCTCACCCTAAGACTATTGTTATAACCCCTCACACTAGACTACTGTTATAACCCCTCACACTAGACTACTGACATAACCCCTCACACTAGACTACTGTTATAACCTCTCACCCTAGACACTGTTATAACCCCTCACACTAGACTACTGTTATAACCCCGTCACACTAGACTACTGACATAACCCTTCACACTAGACTACTGTTATAACCCCTCACAACTAGACTACTGTTATAACCCTCTCACCCTAGACTACTGTTATAACCCCTCACACTAGACTACTGTTATAACCCCTCACACTAGACTACTGACATACCCCTCACACTAGACTACTGTTATAACCTCTCACCCTAGACTACTGTTATAACCCCTCACACTAGACTACTGTTATAACCTCTCATCCTAGACTACTGTTATAAACCCCTCACACTAGACTACTGTTATAACCTCTCACACTAGAATACTGTTATAACCCCTCACACTAGACTACTGTTATAACCCCTCACACTAGACTACTGTTATAACCCCTCACACTAGACTACTGTTATAACCCCTCACACTAGACTACTGTTATAACCTCTCACACTAGACTACTGTTATAACCCCTCACACTAGACTACTGTTATAACCCCTCACACTAGACTACTGACATAACCCCTCACACTAGACTACTGTATAACCTCTCACCCTAGACTACTGTTATAACCCCCTCACACTAGACTACTGTTATAACCTCTCACCCTAGACTACTGTTATAACCCCTCACACTAGACTACTGTTTTAACCCTCACACTAGACTACTGTTATAACCCCTCACACTAGACTACTGTTATAACCCCTCACACTAGACTACTGTTATAACCCCTCACACTAGATTACTGTTATAACCCCTCACACTAGACTACTGTTATAACCTCTCACACTAGACTACTGTTATAACCCCTCACACTAGACTACTGTTATAACCCCTCACACTAGACTACTGTTATAACCCCTCACACTAGACTACTGTTATAACCTCTCACACTAGACTACTGTTATAACCCCTCACACTAGACTACTGTTATAACCCCTCACACTAGACTACTGACATAACCCCTCACACTAGACTACTGTTATAACCTCTCACCCTAGACTACTGTTATAACCTCTCACCCTAGACTACTGTTATAACCCCTCACACTAGACTACTGTTATAACCTCTCACACTAGACTACTGTTATAACCCCTCACACTAGACTACTGTTATAACCCCTCACACTAGACTACTGTTATAACCTCTCACCCTAGACTACTGTTATAACCCCTCACACTAGACTACTGTTATAACCTCTCACCCTAGACTACTGTTATAACCCCTCACACTAGACTACTGTTATAACCCCTCACACTAGACTACTGACATAACCCCTCACACTAGACTACTGTTATAACCTCTCACCCTAGACTACTGTTATAACCCCTCACACTAGACTACTGTTATAACCTCTCACCCTAGACTACTGTTATAACCCCTCACACTAGACTACTGTTTTAACCCCTCACACTAGACTACTGTTATAACCCCTCACACTAGACTACTGTTATAACCCCTCACACTAGACTACTGTTATAACCCCTCACACTAGATTACTGTTATAACCCCTCACACTAGACTACTGTTATAACCTCTCACACTAGACTACTGTTATAACCCCTCACACTAGACTACTGTTATAACCCCTCACACTAGACTACTGTTATAACCCCTCACACTAGACTACTGTTATAACCTCTCACACTAGACTACTGTTATAACCCCTCACACTAGACTACTGTTATAACCCCCTCACACTAGACTACTGACATAACCCCCTCACACTAGACTACTGTTATAACCTCTCACCCTAGACTACTGTTATAACCTCTCACCCTAGACTACTGTTATAACCCCTCACACTAGACTACTGTTATAACCTCTCACACTAGACTACTGTTATAACCCCTCACACTAGACTACTGTTATAACCCCTCACACTAGACTACTGTTATAACCTCTCACCCTAGACTACTGTTATAACCCCTCACACTAGACTACTGTTATAACCTCTCACCCTAGACTACTGTTATAACCCCTCACACTAGACTACTGTTATAACCCCTCACACTAGACTACTGACATAACCCCTCACACTAGACTACTGACATAACCCTTCACACTAGACTACTGTTATAACCCCTCACACTAGACTACTATTATAACCTCTCACCCTAGACTACTGTTATAACCCCTCACACTAGACTACTGTTATAACCCCTCACACTAGACTACTGACATAACCCCTCACACTAGACTACTGTTATAACCTCTCACCCTAGACTACTGTTATAACCCCTCACACTAGACTACTGTTATAACCTCTCACACTAGACTACTGTTATAACCCCTCACACTAGACTACTGTTATAACCCCTCAAAAGAGCCTCCAAAGCTAACCCGAACTGAGACCAGGGATATAACCCTTCACACTAGACTACTGTTATAACCCCTCACACTAGACTACTGTTATAACCCCACACACTAGACTACTGTTATAACCTCTCACACTAGACTACTGTTATAACCCCTCACACTAGACTACTGTTATAACCCCTCACACTAGACTACTGTTATAACCCCTCACACTAGACTACTGTTATAACCCCTCACACTAGACTACTGTTATAACCCCTCACACTAGACTACTGTTATAACCTCTCACACTAGACTACTGTTATAACCCCTCACACTAGACTACTGTTATAACCCCTCACACTAGACTACTGTTATAACCTCTCACACTAGACTACTGTTATAAACCCCTCACACTAGACTACTGTTATAACCCCTCACACTAGACTACTGACATAACCCCTCACACTAGACTACTGTTATAACCCCTCACACTAGACTACTGACATAACCCCTCACACTAGACTACTGTTATAACCTCTCACCCTAGACTACTGTTATAACCCCTCACACTAGACTACTGTTATAACCCCTCACACTAGACTACTGACATAACCCTTCACACTAGACTACTGTTATAACCCCTCACACTAGACTACTGTTATAACCTCTCACCCTAGACTACTGTTATAACCCCTCACACTAGACTACTGTTATAACCCTCACACTAGACTACTGACATAACCCCTCACACTAGACTACTGTTATAACCTCTCACCCTAGACTACTGTTATAACCCCTCACACTAGACTACTGTTATAACCTCTCATCCTAGACTACTGTTATAACCCCTCACACTAGACTACTGTTATAACCTCTCACACTAGACTACTGTTATAACCCCTCACACTAGACTACTGTTATAACCCCTCACACTAGACTACTGTTATAACCTCTCACCCTAGACTACTGTTATAACCCCTCACACTAGACTACTGTTATAACCCCTCACACTAGACTACTGTTATAACCCCTCACACTAGATTACTGTTATAACCCCTCACACTAGACTACTGTTATAACCTCTCACACTAGACTACTGTTATAACCCCTCACACTAGACTACTGTTATAACCCCTCACACTAGACTACTGTTATAACCCCTCACACTAGACTACTGTTATAACCTCTCACACTAGACTACTGTTATAACCCCTCACACTAGACTACTGTTATAACCCCTCACACTAGACTACTGACATAACCCCTCACACTAGACTACTGTTATAACCTCTCACCCTAGACTACTGTTATAACCTCTCACCCTAGACTACTGTTATAACCCCTCACACTAGACTACTGTTATAACCTCTCACACTAGACTACTGTTATAACCCCTCACACTAGACTACTGTTATAACCCCTCACACTAGACTACTGTTATAACCTCTCACCCTAGACTACTGTTATAACCCCTCACACTAGACTACTGTTATAACCTCTCACCCTAGACTACTGTTATAACCCCTCACACTAGACTACTGTTATAACCCCTCACACTAGACTACTGACATCACCCCTCACACTAGACTACTGACATAACCCTTCACACTAGACTACTGTTATAACCCCTCACACTAGACTACTGTTATAACCTCTCACCCTAGACTACTGTTATAACCCCTCACACTAGACTACTGTTATAACCCCTCACACTAGACTACTGACATAACCCCTCACACTAGACTACTGTTATAACCTCTCACCCTAGACTACTGTTATAACCCCTCACACTAGACTACTGTTATAACCTCTCACACTAGACTACTGTTATAACCCCTCACACTAGACTACTGTTATAACCACTCAAAAGAGCCTCCAAAGCTAACCCGAACTGAGACCAGGGATATAACCCTTCACACTAGACTACTGTTATAACCCCTCACACTAGACTACTGTTATAACCCCACACACTAGACTACTGTTATAACCTCTCACCCTAGACTACTGTTATAACCCCTCACACTAGACTACTGTTATAACCCCTCACACTAGACTACTGACATAACCCCTCACACTAGACTACTGTTATAACCTCTCACCCTAGACTACTGTTATAACCCCTCACACTAGACTACTGTTATAACCTCTCATCCTAGACTACTGTTATAACCCCTCACACTAGACTACTGTTATAACCTCTCACACTAGACTACTGTTATAACCCCTCACACTAGACTACTGTTATAACCCCTCACACTAGACTACTGTTATAACCTCTCACCCTAGACTACTGTTATAACCCCTCACACTAGACTACTGTTATAACCCCTCACACTAGACTACTGTTATAACCCCTCACACTAGATTACTGTTATAACCCCTCACACTAGACTACTGTTATAACCTCTCACACTAGACTACTGTTATAACCCCTCACACTAGACTACTGTTATAACCCCTCACACTAGACTACTGTTATAACCCCTCACACTAGACTACTGTTATAACCTCTCACACTAGACTACTGTTATAACCCCTCACACTAGACTACTGTTATAACCCCTCACACTAGACTACTGACATAACCCCTCACACTAGACTACTGTTATAACCTCTCACCCTAGACTACTGTTATAACCTCTCACCCTAGACTACTGTTATAACCCCTCACACTAGACTACTGTTATAACCTCTCACACTAGACTACTGTTATAACCCCTCACACTAGACTACTGTTATAACCCCTCACACTAGACTACTGTTATAACCTCTCACCCTAGACTACTGTTATAACCCCTCACACTAGACTACTGTTATAACCTCTCACCCTAGACTACTGTTATAACCCCTCACACTAGACTACTGTTATAACCCCTCACACTAGACTACTGACATCACCCCTCACACTAGACTACTGACATAACCCTTCACACTAGACTACTGTTATAACCCCTCACACTAGACTACTGTTATAACCTCTCACCCTAGACTACTGTTATAACCCCTCACACTAGACTACTGTTATAACCCCTCACACTAGACTACTGACATAACCCCTCACACTAGACTACTGTTATAACCTCTCACCCTAGACTACTGTTATAACCACTCACACTAGACTACTGTTATAACCTCTCACACTAGACTACTGTTATAACCCCTCACACTAGACTACTGTTATAACCACTCAAAAGAGCCTCCAAAGCTAACCCGAACTGAGACCAGGGATATAACCCTTCACACTAGACTACTGTTATAACCCCTCACACTAGACTACTGTTATAACCCCACACACTAGACTACTGTTATAACCTCTCACACTAGACTACTGTTATAACCCCTCACACTAGACTACTGTTATAACCCCTCACACTAGACTACTGTTATAACCCCTCACACTAGACTACTGTTATAACCCCTCACACTAGACTACTGTTATAACCCCTCACACTAGACTACTGTTATAACCTCTCACACTAGACTACTGTTATAACCCCTCACACTAGACTACTGTTATAACCCCTCACACTAGACTACTGACATAACCCCTCACACTAGACTACTGTTATAACCTCTCACCCTAGACTACTGTTATAACCCCTCACACTAGACTACTGTTATAACCTCTCACCCTAGACTACTGTTATAACCCCTCACACTAGACTACTGTTATAACCTCTCACCCTAGACTATTGTTATAACCCCTCACACTAGACTACTGTTATAACCCCTCACACTAGACTACTGACATAACCCCTCACACTAGACTACTGTTATAACCTCTCACCCTAGACTACTGTTATAACCCCTCACACTAGACTACTGTTATAACCCCTCACACTAGACTACTGACATAACCCTTCACACTAGACTACTGTTATAACCCCTCACACTAGACTACTGTTATAACCTCTCACCCTAGACTACTGTTATAACCCCTCACACTAGACTACTGTTATAACCCCTCACACTAGACTACTGACATAACCCCTCACACTAGACTACTGTTATAACCTCTCACCCTAGACTACTGTTATAACCCCTCACACTAGACTACTGTTATAACCTCTCACACTAGACTACTGTTATAACCCCTCACACTAGACTACTGTTATAACCCCTCAAAAGAGCCTCCAAAGCTAACCCGAACTGAGACCAGGGATATAACCCTTCACACTAGACTACTGTTATAACCCCTCACACTAGACTACTGTTATAACCCCACACACTAGACTACTGTTATAACCTCTCACACTAGACTACTGTTATAACCCCTCACACTAGACTACTGTTATAACCCCTCACACTAGACTACTGTTATAACCCCTCACACTAGACTACTGTTATAACCCCTCACACTAGACTACTGTTATAACCCCTCACACTAGACTACTGTTATAACCTCTCACACTAGACTACTGTTATAACCCCTCACACTAGACTACTGTTATAACCTCTCACACTAGACTACTGACATAACCCCTCACACTAGACTACTGTTATAACCCCTCACACTAGACTACTGTTATAACCCCTCACACTAGACTACTGTTATAACCTCTCACCCTAGACTACTGTTATAACCCCTCACACTAGACTACTGTTATAACCTCTCCCTAGACTACTGTTATAACCCCTCACACTAGACTACTGTTATAACCCCTCACACTAGACTACTGACATAACCCCTCACACTAGACTACTGTTATAACCTCTCACCCTAGACTACTGTTATAACCTCTCACCCTAGACTACTGTTTTAACCTCTCACACTAGACTACTGTTATAACCTTTCACACTAGACTACTGTTATAACCTCCCACACTAGACTACTGTTATAACCCTTCACACTAGACTACTGTTATAACCCCTCACACTAGACTACTGTTATAACCCCTCACACTAGACTACTGTTATAACCTCTCACCCTAGACTACTGTTATAACCCCTCACACTAGACTACTGTTATAACCCCTCACACTAGACTACTGACATAACCCCTCACACTAGACTACTGTTATAACCTCTCACCCTAGACTACTGTTATAACCCCTCACACTAGACTACTGACATAACCCTTCACACTAGACTACTGTTATAACCCCTCACACTAGACTACTGTTATAACCTCTCACCCTAGACTACTGTTATAACCCCTCACACTAGACTACTGTTATAACCCCTCACACTAGACTACTGACATAACCCCTCACACTAGACTACTGTTATAACCTCTCACCCTAGACTACTGTTATAACCCCTCACACTAGACTACTGTTATAACCTCTCACACTAGACTACTGTTATAACCCCTCACACTAGACTACTGTTATAACCACTCAAAAGAGCCTCCAAAGCTAACCCGAACTGAGACCAGGGATATAACCCTTCACACTAGACTACTGTTATAACCCCTCACACTAGACTACTGTTATAACCCCACACACTAGACTACTGTTATAACCTCTCACACTAGACTACTGTTATAACCCCTCACACTAGACTACTGTTATAACCCCTCACACTAGACTACTGTTATAACCCCTCACACTAGACTACTGTTATAACCCCTCACACTAGACTACTGTTATAACCCCTCACACTAGACTACTGTTATAACCTCTCACACTAGACTACTGTTATAACCCCTCACACTAGACTACTGTTATAACCCCTCACACTAGACTACTGACATAACCCCTCACACTAGACTACTGTTATAACCTCTCACCCTAGACTACTGTTATAACCCCTCACACTAGACTACTGTTATAACCTCTCACCCTAGACTACTGTTATAACCCCTCACACTAGACTACTGTTATAACCTCTCACCCTAGACTATTGTTATAACCCCTCACACTAGACTACTGTTATAACCCCTCACACTAGACTACTGACATAACCCCTCACACTAGACTACTGTTATAACCTCTCACCCTAGACTACTGTTATAACCCCTCACACTAGACTACTGTTATAACCCCTCACACTAGACTACTGACATAACCCTTCACACTAGACTACTGTTATAACCCCTCACACTAGACTACTGTTATAACCTCTCACCCTAGACTACTGTTATAACCCCTCACACTAGACTACTGTTATAACCCCTCACACTAGACTACTGACATAACCCCTCACACTAGACTACTGTTATAACCTCTCACCCTAGACTACTGTTATAACCCCTCACACTAGACTACTGTTATAACCTCTCACACTAGACTACTGTTATAACCCCTCACACTAGACTACTGTTATAACCCCTCAAAAGAGCCTCCAAAGCTAACCCGAACTGAGACCAGGGATATAACCCTTCACACTAGACTACTGTTATAACCCCTCACACTAGACTACTGTTATAACCCCACACACTAGACTACTGTTATAACCTCTCACACTAGACTACTGTTATAACCCCTCACACTAGACTACTGTTATAACCCCTCACACTAGACTACTGTTATAACCCCTCACACTAGACTACTGTTATAACCCCTCACACTAGACTACTGTTATAACCCCTCACACTAGACTACTGTTATAACCTCTCACACTAGACTACTGTTATAACCCCTCACACTAGACTACTGTTATAACCTCTCACACTAGACTACTGACATAACCCCTCACACTAGACTACTGTTATAACCCCTCACACTAGACTACTGTTATAACCCCTCACACTAGACTACTGTTATAACCTCTCACCCTAGACTACTGTTATAACCCCTCACACTAGACTACTGTTATAACCTCTCCCTAGACTACTGTTATAACCCCTCACACTAGACTACTGTTATAACCCCTCACACTAGACTACTGACATAACCCCTCACACTAGACTACTGTTATAACCTCTCACCCTAGACTACTGTTATAACCTCTCACCCTAGACTACTGTTTTAACCTCTCACACTAGACTACTGTTATAACCTTTCACACTAGACTACTGTTATAACCTCCCACACTAGACTACTGTTATAACCCTTCACACTAGACTACTGTTATAACCCCTCACACTAGACTACTGTTATAACCCCTCACACTAGACTACTGTTATAACCTCTCACCCTAGACTACTGTTATAACCCCTCACACTAGACTACTGTTATAACCCCTCACACTAGACTACTGACATAACCCCTCACACTAGACTACTGTTATAACCTCTCACCCTAGACTACTGTTATAACCCCTCACACTAGACTACTGCCATAACCCCTCACACTAGACTACTGCCATAACCCTTCACGCTAGACTACTAAACTTAACACTATCACTTTAGCTTTTTCAAAGGGGGATTTAACCCTGGGGGAATCCGGCGTGAGGTGTGAGGCATTTCAGTGAGATGTGTTTCACACATAATTGCAGAGGAGGAAGGCAGATCTGGGCTTCGAGGGCTGAATGATGACTCCTGATGTATTGATGGGGGGGGGGAATTAAACGTCCTGCTCTATGGCATTTCCCAAAGGCTCTATGTTAAACAGATCAAACTATGAGGCTCTATGTGATACTGATCACATTATAAGGCTCCATGTTATGTTAATCACACTTTAAGGCTCCATGTTATGCTACCTAGCTAACATTAGGCTATTACTAGCAATTCAAATGGCTTTCTGATATACAAATAATATTACTACACAGATCATACACGTAACGTTAACTAGCGAGCCAGCCAGCTTACGTTAGCTAACTATCTAACAGTACACTTTAACTTGCAGTAAAGAAAATGAAAATGTAGCAAGCTCTCTTACGCGCATACATGGATGAACTCTTCTCCCTCTCTGTCACGGATGGTTGCCCTTTAGTTTGAAGATGTAATCCGGAAACAGGTGTTTTATACAACAGTCTTCTTTTTGACTCCCTCCGCATATATTTGCAATCAAATGCCAGAATGTTCTAGATTTCCGTAGCCATCATACTCTGTTTCCACCGGGCATTCCACTGATTTCAAAACTCGGTCAACTTCTTCTTAGCCAACAAGACTGTTGATCGTCATTTCAGAAGAGTCGACAATGTCTGGTTCAAATATTATTTCTTTAACCTAAATCAGGAATTCCCTAGACATGTCTGATTAATTTCTGTCAGAGAGAGTCAGCATTAGAAACTTCTTTGTGACATCTTTAAAAACATATATATCTGCATTTAGAAAGCATTACCTACACACACTGAGCAGTTCATGTTATAGACAGAGGCGTGCTACATGGCAAACCAATCCAATCCAAACATATCTCTCGGCATTTCCGGTCCAGCCATTATCTCAGCCAATCATGGCTAGCAGGAATGTTCCATTTTTTCGTGGCTAAACCAACTAGGCTCATGATTTAACCATTTTATTTGTATTTACAGATGCTACACAAGTTGGCTATTAAGGTACATTAAAGTTCATATGTTCCAGAAGGAATTTTTGCCCCCCCCCCCCCAAAAAAAATGATTAAAAAAATAAATGTTTACGTTCAAATGGCTCTCCTGTGAAGTATTGACATGCGATACACGCCTAGTTTCCTGAAACGGGCCACATGTACAGTTTACTTCCATACATTTTTTAACTGGTACTTTGGGACCTTGGTACTTTAACTGGTTTTTAGCTGGTACTTCTGGGACCTTCAGACAAGTATTATGAGGCATTGTAGAGCAAAACAACCAACATGTTACGTGTTTCTCTAGAGTCTTTTCTTCGTCTGTAGCTCGAACTGTTTGGACGCTACAGACAGAAGTTGGCAGATCAGCTGTATCGACTTCAGACGAGTCCCAAGACGCGTGAGCAAAACGGAGAGCACCATCGTGTTCGTGAGAGTTTCATTATCTAATTTTCGGGATGTCTCATGGTCTGACAAACATCGCTCTAGCTCTGTTCACTTTCACGTTTCTTTCCATGCTAATTCGATTTTTCTAGACATCGACTCTAGGGGTTTTAACTGTTGTCAATCTCTAAAACTGATAAACTGGCTTTACTATAAACATATGTACCTAAGCATGTTTGATAGACATGGCTGTAGCTAGTTACTGTCTGCCTTCCCACCTAGGTACATTTGTCTGGTCACTGTGCAAAGGTTGAGGGCTATGCCATATTTCTAGTTGAATGTATGCATCAACTAGTCTAGTCTAGCGGTGTTATGCTGGTACGGTTCAAATGTCGTATAATTTACAGTAGCAGGGCTAAAATCACTGAGGAAGCCAAGCCAAGCCAGTAAAACAGCCATATTCCAACCTATGTTGTGAAAATTACAGTCTCTATGGGGGAATATCTATGGGGGTGCCTCAGAGTTTAAACCTCGGGCCAACACTCTTCTCTGTATACATCAATGATGTCGCTCTTGCTGCTGGTGATTCTTTGATCCACCTCTACGCAGACGACACCATTCTGTATACATCTGGCCCTTCTTTAGCCACTGTGTTAACTAACCTCCAGACGAGCTTCAATGCCATACAACTCTCCTTCCGTGGCCTCCAACTGCTCTTAAATGCAAGTAAAACTAAATGCATGCTCTTCAACCGATTCCTGCACGCACCTGCCCACCCGTCCAGCATGATCACTCTGTAGCCTAGGCCTATCAAAACAAATTGATATGGGCAGATTATTGTAGCCCAGGCCTATCAAAACAAATTGATATGGGCAGATTATTGTAGCCCAGGCCTATCAAAAAGTATTTGATATGGTCAGAATATTGTAGTTTAGGCCTATATGAATTCATTGATATTGGCAGAATATTGTATAGAAATGAGTTCACATGGAAGTCTGAAGAATAAAAACAGCCTACCCTATATCTAGGCCTGTATGTAGTTCCTGCCATGTATCTTTGGTTTATCTCGTTTGTACACCATCCCTTAATACCAACCATTCACTTTAAAACATTTATCAACAACAAAAATGTTCACGACTGCAACTTAAAAGGCAACGCTCTTCAGGTAAGACTACAGACATTGAGTCGCTACAGATTTGCGGTTCTCAACCAGTGACTTCAGATCCTTGAATTGTTTGTGGTAGCGGGGTCTTTGTCATGGCCACGGAAGGCCAGCAAATTGCTGTTTCATTCTATTTTCACCTCCTTGCTGCTGTCGTTGCAATGTCTTGATGAACTTCCAAAAAGTGGGGTGGGTAGTAGGGCTAAGATTCACCCAAAAAATGTAGATGACAGCCCTCCACTCCGTTGTTGATCTTCGCCAAGTCTTGCAGGATCATCGCAGATCCATAATTCTGAAAATATAAAAAGAATAGAAGCAGATTAGCAACCATGTTATTGGTACAGTATGTGACCAATAACATTTGATTTGTTTTGATTTACATACTGATACGAAACGAAAGGACGTAAGCCAAATGGATTTGGTGATCTTTTCCTATATCAAATTGACTTATTAGACTGTTAGAATGTAGGGGGGAAGACAGATATTTTACATAAAAATATTTGGATTTCTTTGGTCCAAATGTCATAATCAATGTCATTTTCAGATCTTTTCCACTGGAAGGCCTATCAATGTGTTTCACCTCACTCAGAAAGTCTACTCACTGATGTCAGTAATTCATTCATTTGATAAAGTATAACATAAAGATACGTGGTTGTCACACCAGCCTTTGCTTTGCCCCTCCTGTCCAGTTCAGGCGTTTGACATCGCCGGCTTTCTAGCTGCTGCCAAACCTGCTGCTGTCAAACGCACTCATCAATTCTTTTGCTCTTTGGATTTCGTCCCGCTACTATAATTATAGTGCTTTAATAAACTCGGTAGTTCCAAACCTGGGACTGCCTCCTGCCTACTCCTCTCTACACTTGTGACAGTGCTCAGCCTCCTACAGTACTCCCTGTTCACCCACGACTGCGTGGCCATGCACGCCTCCAACTCAATCATCAAGTTTGCAGACAACACAACAGTAGTGGGCTTTATCACCAACAACGACAAGACGGCCTACAGGGAGGAGGTGAGGGCACTCGGAGTGTGGTGTCAGCAAAATAACCTCTCACTCAACATCAACAAAACAAAGGAGATGATCAGAGGGAGCACCCCCATATCCACATTTACGGGACAAGAGAAGGGGGAAAGTTTTAAGTTCCTCGGCGTACACATCACTGACAAATTAAAATTGTCCACCCACACAGACAGTGAGGTGAAAAAGGCGCAATAGCGCCTCTTCAACTTCAGGAGACTGAGGAAATTACACTTTTACAGATGCACAATTGAGAGCATCCTGTTGGGCTTTATCACCGCCTGGTACGGCAACTGCTCCGCCCACAACCGTAAGGCTCTCCAGAGGGTAGTGAGGTCTGCACAACGCATCAACGGAGGCAAACTACCTGCCCTCCAGGACACCTACACCACTTGATGACACAGGAAGATCAAAAGGATCATCAAGAACAACAACCACCCGAGCCACTGCCTGTTCACCCCGTTATCATCCAGAAGGCGAGGTCAATACAGGTGCATCAAAGCAGGGACCGAGAGACTGAAAAACAGCTTCTATCTCAAGGCCATCAGACTATTAAACAGCCATCACTAACACAGAGAGGCTGCTGCCAACATACAGACTTGAAATCATTGGCCACTTTAATAAATGGAACACTAGTCACTTTAATAATGTTTACATATCATGCATCACTCATCTCATCTGCATATTCTGTATTTTATACCATCTATTGCATCTTATTCTATGCCACTCTGACATTGCTCATCCATATTTTTATATATTCTTAATTCCTTTACTTGGATTTGTGTGTATTAGGTAGTTGTTGTGAAATTGTTAGATTACTTGTTAGATATTACTGCACGGTCGGAAACTAGAAGCACAAGCATTTCGCTACAGTCGCATTAACATCTGCTAACCACGTGGATGTGACTAATACAATTTGAATTAGAATGTGAATAATGCTAATGGTGATGAGAACCCAGTTTAACCTAAGCCTTTCATCAGAGGTTATGGTTACATCACACTGTTTACATTTCTGTAGTCATGTGACAAAGAGGCTTTTTAATTTCAATTAAAATACCAATTGTTGGCTTTTTACTATATCATGTTTTTACCCAGGTTAAATGTTTATTTTCATAACTGATTAAAATTGGGTCTGCTATAAAACCTATAGATAATATCCTGCCCATATGAACAGATTTATTTTAGGCCATATAAAATAACAGCTATGAGTGATTTAATGAAAACAGCCAAACAGACATAATGTTTCACATTCTTTAATAAAACAGACAGTTGTCACGTTCTGACCTTAGTTCCTTTGTTATGTCTTTGTTTTAGTTTGGTCAGGGCGTGAGTTGGAGTGGGCAGTCTATGTTCTTTTTTCTATGATTTGGGGATTTCTGTGTTTGGCCTGGTATGATTCTCAATCAGAGGCAGCTGTCATTCGTTGTCCCTGATTGAGAACCATACTTAGGCAGCCTGTTTTTGATTATTTTCTGTTCTGTGTTTTGTGTATTCAACGTACAGGACTGTTTCATTTCGTTCATTGTCGCTTTATTGTTTTTTTCAGTGTTCGATTGTTCTATTAAATCAATATGGACGCTTGCCACGCTGCGCATTGGTCCTCCTCTTCTTCTTCTTCCACCAACAACGGCCGTTACAACAATAGAACAGTTTTCCCCGCCAAAATACGATCTACGAGGAAACGTATCTCAACGATGTTGAGGGGGATCTGTGCGCTGCGTAGTACCTTCCCCACAAAATGTTTAACAAAAAGACAACGTGGGCTTGAACCCTGATCGTCTGCACGCCATAAGACTATGTTAGCCCATTGAGTTAAAGCCTAGGCATTAGCTTAGGGGGAGCTAATACAAGTCTGTTAAACACTCTTACACTGCATAGCCCCGGTGGACTACATCCAGCCGTAGTTTTAATGTAATCCAGTACACACACAACCGTGTTAGCCCAGTGAGCTAAAGCATTAGTTCAGGGGAGTTAACACAAGTTCCTCACAAATCCAGCCCGAGTGTTTCTTTAATTCAGCCCAAGTTATAGAAAACCTGACGTGGACAGTTGAGATGAACAAGTTTAATCGAGAAGACTTTCTGTCAACTCCATCCCTGTAAGGACATTCAGAATGTGTGTTGTGTGTGTGTCGTGTGTGCGTAGACTGTCTGTCAAAACACAGCCGTGTAACAGCACTTAGAATAAGGGTGTTATTTTTCAAGAAGGAGTCATCGATAATTCACAGAGCATTGGTAGGCTCATGCTCTACAGTTAAATGCTGTTGTTGTATTTCATAACAAATTATTGAAGCCTGGTCTATTCCTGTCATGTGTTGATGCCATGCTGTGTTGTCATGTGTTGCTACCATGCTGTGTTGTCATGTGTTGCTACTATGCTGTGTTGTCAAGTGTTGATGCCTTGCTGTGTTGTCAGGTGTTGATGCCATGCTGTGTTGTCAGGTGTTGATGCCATGCTGTGTTGTCAGGTGTTGATGCCTTGCTGTGTTGTCAGGTGTTGATGCCATGCTGTGTTGTCAGGTGTTGATGCCATGCTGTGTTGTCATGTGTTGATGCCTTGCTGTGTTGTCATGCGTTGCTACCTTGCTACAGTGGCTTGAGAAAGTATTCACCCCCATGGCATTTTCTTGCCTTACAACCTGGAATTAAAATATTATTTTGGGGGGTTTGTATCATTTGATTTACACAACATGCTTACCACTTTGAAGATGAAAAATATTTTTTATTGTGAAACAAACAAGAAATAAGACAAAAAAACGGAACACTTGAGCATGCATACAATGGGGAGAACAAGTATTTGATACACTGCTGATTTTGCAGGTTTTCCCACTTACAAAGCATGTAGAGGTCTGTCATTTTTATCATAGGTACACTTCAACAAAAATCCAGAAAATCATATTGTATGATTTTTAAGTAATTAATTTGCATTTTATTGCATGACATAAGTATTTGATCACCTACCAACCAGTAAGAATTCCGGCTCTCACAGACCTGTTACCTGTTACCTGTTGAACTCGTTACCTGTATAAAAGACACCTAGCCACACACTCAATCAAACAGACTCCAACCTCTCCATAATGGCCAAGACCAGAGAGCTGTGTAAGGACATCAGGGTTAAAATGGTAGACCTGCACAAGGCTGGGATGGGCTACAGGACAATAGGCAAGCAGCTTGGTGAGTAGTCAACAACTGTTTGCGCAATTATTCGAAAATGGAAGAAGTTCAAGATGACGGTCAATCATCCTCGGTCTGGGGCTCCATGCAAGATCTCACCTCGTGGGGCATCAATGATCATGTGGAAGGTGAGGGATCAGCCCAGAACTACACGGCAGGACCTGGTCAATGACATTAAGAGAGCTGGGACCACAGTCTCAATGAAAACCATTAGTAACACACTACGCCATCAGAGATTAAAATCCTGCAGCGCACGCAAGGTCCCCCTGCTCAAGCCAGCGCATGTCCAGGCCTGTCTGAAGTTTGCCAATGACCATCTGGATGATCCAGAGGAGGAATGGTAGAAGGTCATGTGGTCTGATGAGACAAAAATAGAGCTTTTTGGTCTAAACTCCACTCGCCGTGTTTGGAGGAAGAAGAAGGATGAGTACAACCCCAAGAACACCATCCCAACCGTGAAGCATGGAGGTGGAAACATCATTCTTTGGGGATGCTTTTCTGTAAAGGGGAAAGGACGACTGCACCGTATTGAGGGGAGGATGGATGGGGCCATGTATCACAAGATCTTTGCCAACAACCTCCTACCCTCAGTAAGAGCATTGAAGATGGGTCGTGGCTGGGTCTTCCAGCATGACAACGACCCGAAACACACAACCAGGGCAACTAAGGAGTGGCTTGGTAAGAAGCATCTCAAGGTCCTGGAGTGGCCTAGCCAGTCTCCAGACCTGAACCCAATAGAAAATCTTTGGAGGGAGCTGAAAGTCCGTATTGCCCAGCAACAGCCCTGAAACCTGAAGGATCTGGAGAAGGTCTGTATGGAGGAGTGGGCCAAAATCCCTGCTGCAGTGTGTGCAAACCTGGTCAAGAACAATAAGAAACGTATGATCTCTGTAATTGCAAACAAAGGTTTCTGTACCAAATATTAGGTTATATTTTTCTGATGTATCAAATACTTATGTCATGCAATAATATTAATTACTTAAAAAGCATGCAATGTGATTTTCTGGATTTTTGTTTTAGATTTCGCCTCTCACAGTTGAAGTGTACCTATGATTAAAATAACAGACCTCTACATGCTTTGTAAGTAGGAAAACCTGCAAAATCGGCAGTGTATCAAATACTTGTTCTCCCCACTATAACTATTCACCCCCCCTCCCCAAAGACAATACTTTGTAGAGCCACCTTTTGCAGCAATGACAGCTGCAAGTCTCTTGGGGTATGTCCCTATAAGCTTGGCAAATCTAGCCACTGGGATTTCTGCCCATTCTTCAAGGAAAAACTGTTCAAGCTCCTTCAGGTCGGATCGGTTCCGCTGGTGTACAGCATTCTTTAATTCATACCACAGATTCTCAATTGGATTGAGGTCTGGGCCTTGACTAGGCCATTCCAAGACATTTAAATGTTTCCCCTTAAACCACTAGTGTTGCTTTAGCAGTGTGCTTAGAGTCATTGTCCAGATTTAAGGTGAAACTCCGTCCCAGTCTCAAATCTCTTGAAGACTGAAACAGGTTTCCCTCAAGAATGTCCCTGTATTTAGCGCCATCCATCATTCCTTCAATTCTGAACTGTTTCCCAGTCCCTGCTGATTAAAAAACACACCCGCAGCATGATGCTGCCACCCCCATGCTTCACTGTGGGGATGGTGTTCTTGGGGTGATGACAGGTGTTGGGTTTTGCACCAGACATAGCAATTACCTTGATGGCCAAAAAGCTCAATTTTAGTCTCATCTAATGAAAGTACCTTCTTCCATATGTTTGGGGAGTCTCCAATGTGCCTTTATGACGAACACCAAACATGTTTGCTTAGTTTTTTCTTTAAGCAATTGCTTTTCTTCTGGCCACTCTTCTGTAAAGCTCAGCTCTGTGAAGTGTACAGCTTAAAGTGGTCCTATGGACAGATACTCCAATCTCCGCTGTGGAGCTTTGCAGCTCCTTCAGGGTTATCTTTGGTCCCTTTGTTTCCTTTCTGATTAATGCCCTCCTTGCCTGGTCCATGAGTTTTGGTGGGCGGCCTGCTCTTAGCAGGTTTGTTGTGGTGCCATATTCTTTCAAATTTTTTAATAATCGATTTAATGGTGCTCCAAGGGATGTTCAAAGTTTGGGATATTTTCTTATAACCCGACCCTGATCTGTTCTTCTCCACAACTTTGTCCCTGACCTGTTTGGAGAGCTCCTTGGTCTTCATGGTGCCACTTGCTTGTTGGTGCTCTTTGCTTACTGGTGTTGCAGACTTTGGGTCCTTTCAGAACCAGTTCTTTTTTCTTTTGGACTATTTTGTTTATGTCCATTACATGAAATCCAAATAAAAATCTATTTAAATTACAGGTTGTAATGCAACAAAATAGGTAAAATGCCAAGGGGGTGAATACTTTTGCAAGGCCCTGTATATTGTTGTCTTAGGTCTCTCTTTATGTAGTATTGTGTTGTCCTATATTTTATTTATTTATTTTTCAATTCCTGCCTCCTGTCCCTGCAGGAGTTTTGGTAGGCGTCATTGTAAATAAGAATTTGTTCTTAACTAACATTATTAACATTAATTATTTTAAATGTTTTGACGATGACTGGTGGTAAACCTGCTCATGGCTTAGGGTTTTCAACTCTCTCTGTCACACACAGGAGACAACCTACACAGGAACGAACACAGATGAATGCACGGACTAACAAATGCACGCAAGAATACACACACACATACACACAAAGGCAAATGTGTACCTGGAAACGTTCTGATAAGATTACCTTTCGCCCGCTACTCCATTACTGAATGGTTTCACCGAGAATCAGGGCTCCATACATTCACAGACGTTTAACGTCTGATTTATACAGAATACTATACTAGGTTATAGTGATTTAAAATGGGACATCCTGTCTAATACTAGGTTATAGTGATTTAAAATGGGAGAGGTACATCATGTCTAATACTAGGATATATTGGATAGACAATTGGAGAGGTAGATCATGTCTAATACTAGGTTATATTGGATAGACAATTGGAGAGGTAGATCATGTCTAATACTAGGTTATATTGGATAGAAAATGGGAGAGGTAGATCTTAATTCTAACATCTGCGTCATCTGCAATGTAATTTCCTGTGCATCAGTCTCAGACCAATATTTCATTGTTCATTTTTGCAGAGAATATTAAAAAGTGTCAGAAACAGACTTTGTGTCCCAAATTGGACCCTGTCCCTTATGGTGCCACTGTAGGGCTCTAGTCTATAGTAGCACACTACATAGGGAATAGGGTACCTTATCGAATACCAAAAACCTCTATGAAAGGTCATATAATGTCTCTCTTGCCCGTAAGAGGGGTAGGTGTC